>NC_087216.1:45782313-45872313 GCF_015104395.2 Macrobrachium nipponense | reverse complement strand
CTCATTAACTCTTTTGGTGTCCAACCGCACTTGCAGTTAAGTGAAAAACGAAATAGTTCAAAGTTTGTATTAAAAAAGAAAATTTCTTTTCCTGTCGCCTTATGAGCAACAAGAAACTGAATAGGGGGTTTAAAGACGCTTTTCCTTTTCTGCTTTCAGCTGCATTGAGAGCAAATGTTTACCTTCACTAGAATAAACAAAAACTTAGTAAATATACCTCTTTACCATGCTTTTGCTGGAAAAAAACGGGCATGAGAATGGTTACATATATATATATTATATATATATATATATATAATTAGAACAAAAATGTCCATGGCATCGATCATTGCATGTATTACACATCGTAGGAGGGGGTAGGGGGTAGGGTGAAGAGAGGGGGGTGGAGAGGGGGAGGGGGAGGAGAGGGGAGGGGAAGGGGCGAGGGTTTTTTTCGATGTTATTTCCATCGCATTTGCGATGTTTATTTCCACCGCAAAGTCGATGGTCATTGCAAATGTGATGGAAGTACGATCGCATTATATTTTTACGATGGAGATAACATCGTGATGTTATGACCACCACTATCTTTATGACCACTGTAAATTAATACCACCTTTGTTAAGTATTTATCATCGTAAGAGAACGTTAGACTCTACTGATGTAAATACCCGGGGGGTTAGGTTTTGGTTGTGGTATTAACATGGGGTGAAAAATGAAAACACGGAAGGAGATATATTTTTTATTATCATTTCACGTGTGTGTGTGTGTGTGTATGTGGTTGGGTAAGAGATGAGGGTGAGGGGTTGGAGGTGGGAGAGTGGTTGTGTTATGGAGCGGGGCGAGGGTTGACCCTCCCCCTCTTCGCCGTCTCGGTGTCAACTGCCGGGTGCCTGCAGCACTCGGGGGTCTATGCACATGTGGACACCCCGTAGGGTGGTTACGCATGGCCCTCCAACATTCCCACATGCTGATTGGTGGAGAGGGTTCCAAACCCTGATGACGTCACCTCTTCGGTGTCTTGGTGTCAACTGCCGGGTGCCTGCAGCGCTCCTGTGGGGTCTATGCACATGCGACACTCCGTAGGGTGGTTACGCATGGCCCTCCAACATTCCCGCACGCTGATTGGTGGAGAGGGTTCCAAACCCTGATGACGTCACCTCTTCGGTGTCTCGACGGCAAACTGCGGGCGCCACCTGCTGCGCTCCAGGGGGTTTTTGCGCACGCGGACACTCCGTAGGCGTCTCTCTCCCTTATTCTTTGTACTTGATTCGTTTTTTCCTTCTTTACCTTCCTTTGATCTACAAAAAATAGGTGTTTTTGGACTTTATAAGTAGAATATGTGTGAAATACTCATACTTGACCCGACAGTGATGGTAAATGTACGTGATAGTACAAAACCCCCGCTCTCCGTTCAAGGTTGGTTTGAGGAGCAAAAACTTTTTTTTGCGGGGGGGACACAGGATCATCACGCTACCCACCAAAACACGTGTTTCTAGCCGGCATGGCCTGAAGGAGATAACTGGGTGGAGAGTGTAACGTCTACTTGAGCTCTGTCTTCCCTTCCTTTACACCCCTCCTATATTATACGTTCCCCTATCTCTTTTCGTTTGTTTGTTTCGCTCTCTTTCCCGTTGTACCCACCTTATGAATGCGTATGAACGTGTTTATGAGAGAAGCTTCCTCCCCCTTCAATTGAGATACAGGTGGTTTTTTAGTTGAGGGAAGCACCAACTGAAAGGTCTACGTCTTTTTGGTACCCAACCCAGGTAAGCAGGTGGGGGAAGGTGGCCTTATACACCCATCACTCCATGTATATATATTGTTTCAAAGAACCCTCGCTCCCTCAGTTTAGCTGGTGATGTGGAGCTAATTGAATATATACCCATTTATAATGGGGCCGGGTATATTTTTCCAGTACACCGTCCCAGAGCGTGACCCTGCACTGATCATCAGCGTGAATAAAGCAGAGATCTTACAAAGGCTATCCACATTTACTGAGATAAAGGACTCTCCACAGCCAGAGTAGGACTCCGAGTGAGAGAGCACCATCTGAAAACACTTAAGAGATGACAATCCTGTTGTAAGAATGAATTTCATTACAGGGGAAATGTGATACAGTAGCAAAGGAGCAAATTCAGGAATTGGTTGAGAAAGGGCGACCGAACATCACCGATCAGTTAGAGAGCCTTTGCAGCGAGCAAGAAGGCTCTGGCTAGGTTATTACCAAAAGTGATCTCTATTGATATCACTGTGTTAACAATTGGTACCCGAGGAAGAGGATTGGAAATTACATGCCTTATCCCAAAAATTGCGAGGTGGTAAGATGGTTTGTTTCATCAACCCCCCCTCCAATCGCAATAACTGTGTATTCCTAGCATTCAGTGTGTTTACTTACAAGCGAGTGAACCTCTCACGGACTGATTCCACATCACCGAAAAAGTGAAAAGGGGGACAACCTCAATCAATAACCTATTACAATGGTCCTTTCCACGGGAAGACTTTGGCGAAGTAGAAAGGCAAAATCACTTGCGCATCTTTATATACAAAATCGCAAGTGATAAAGGCAAACATAACCTAATTTTATCAAGAAAAGGGGGTAAGTATGATGATAGATGCATTTACTTTTGTTAAACAATAAACATTGCACTCTTATTAAAGATTTCAACACTTTTATTAGGAGTTTTATGCATGATAGGAGATGGCAAGAGGGATACGCCTACTGCTGATCCTGTCTGTGTCTGTTAACGACTGAAGAAGATATCGAACACCACGGCCCCAATTGTTGTGTCAAGGTCAAACTCACCACGAAAACCTTCGAACGAGAAGTTGAAATTCAGGAACTTTCATAAATCCCATACCCTACCCATCTGTTGCTTTTTGGATACAGAGGCAATCAACATACTAGGGGTAATGAGAACAGTGTCATCAGCCATCATAAGATGATAAGCTTTAGCTATATCATCATCATATTTCTATGATAATTAAGTTTCTTGTGGTTGAATGGAAGGAAGCTGAAGTTTATTCATAAGTTTATTATCGGCATTTGATTTGACAACCGTATTTCATCTAAATTGCTCTCCTCCCATTCCATGGGAATTAAGAAGGAAACGGCTACTGTTTGCTAGTTTGCTATTCATAGGAAAACAGCCATACTGCAGTTGTTTGGATGTTGATGATGTAAATAAAAAAGTTACGGCACCAAGGTAGGCAAGAATTATAGCAGTGGAGTGAGGCACATTGAAGAGTAAACGTCAAGATGCCTGAGCTCTCATACTGGGTGGCTTTTTTACGACTGCATGCTGTTTTTCAAACTGGATATGCTGTTTCCCTTAATGCCTAACATTGAGGAATAAAGCCATCGGCGCCGCCCTGACAGAAGCTACAGTTGCTGACTATCACCATTTGAGATAAACCAAGAAGCACCAAGGATGATTAATGAGGTTGGTCATTAATGATACCAATCATCTCAATGTAATCATGTATACTCTTAACATGCTCAATGTTTGAATAATTTTGTACTTCAGCGTCTTAGCAGTTAGCCTTAAGAAATACTTGAGTTTATCAATTTGTTACTTCAATGGGCGGAATACAATATTGTTGCCTTTCAGTATTGTTTTGTGTGATGAGACAGCGCTATCTGTTACTGCACAACGTTGTGCATAGTTTTTTTTTCCTCTAGGTGTTTTTTTGGATTTATTTTGTGTTTGGTTTATACCAAACTTATTTTGGTACATTCTCTAATGAAGGTTAGCTTTTTTGCACTCTCAGAAAATCTTGCTAAACAGTGGGCTGAGAACATCAAAACAATTAAGAAAGACACCAATATTAATTCATCATGTTCTAGAAATGAGGAAATAATAAAATTCATAGTTTTAGTGATGGTGAATTTTTCTTATCCTAAACCAACTTAGTTGTCTACCTGTTGGAATAATATATATAAAAATAAAAATAATTTTGCCAAGAAAGCTCCCAACATGGGGCTCTGCTCAGTTGGTTAGTTTTGGTGATAATGTTTAGTTGATGTCGTGCACTACTGCATAACTCCCAGTATGAAGTTAGCACTAGTAGGTCACTCTTATGTTAAGCATTTGCAAAGAGTTTTTATCCTCTAACTTGTAAGTTAATGTTATTGATTTTCAGTGTGAATTTTTTTGGTTATAGTGGGATTAAGTTTAGATCCCTGGATGCAAATGATAGATTTATTTCAGAGTTGGAGATATATGACACAGATTTTGTTTTTGTTTCCCAAGGTGGTAATGATATTTGTATTCGAATAAGCTTAGAGATTGTAAAACCGCATTGTTCTGAATTTTACCAGAAGTTACGTGGCTAGTTGCCTAGGTCTAAGATTATTGCTAGTTAAATTGAGCAAAGTTGTATCATTGCGCTGGTAAAAGATATCATGTCCCTACCGAATAGATCACCATTATTAGCGAGAATACTTAAATAAGTTTTATTTATAATTCTCAGTGCTTAAGGATTTTTTATTTAGAGTTTATGGAAAATCCCAACTAGACATAAGGTTGCTGTTTGCCAATGAAGTTCTTTTGAATACCAAAGGACTTGTGAAACTTACCGAATTGGCTAAGGCTGGGGTGTCTTTTTGGATAGAGCACTCTTGAGTTGTACAGGAGTTTAGTGCTTTACTGTTTCTCATTTTATTTTTATGTTCTGTCATTCTTGAATTTGAAAACATGATTTCATTGGAGTGTTAGTTAATGCTCGAAATTACGTGCATGGTAGCTTTACAAAACAATATGTAGTAAGGACAGTTTTAGTACGCCAGTCTAGGGTGCTAAGAATTGAAAAGAGAAAAATTAAAAGGCATTTTTACTAGTAGTGTAGGATTATGATCACAAAACTTAGAGATGCTAAATGGTCTGAAAGTATGAATGAAGAAGCATTTTTTAGCAGAACTTACTATTTGTGAGCAACATGTTGGTAAAGTTACCGAAATGTTAGCTATTCTGGATGATAAACCAAATGTTGCAAGTGATAGCAGTTCTAGAGTCTATTGCAAAATTCTGTTATTCCTTTGCCCACTTTTAACATTACCCTAGATGAAAATATAAATAGGTTTTTTACAGAGTTTGAATCTGTTGGTAGGGAGCAACAACAGTTTTCCAATAGAGGTAAAATTATGCTTTTAAAATAACATGTGCATGGGAGAGCAGAATATATGATTGATTCGTAGTCAGTCTATGAGAATGCATAGAATTTATCAATTTCTGCATTTACTTTCAACTGATTTACAGAAATTTACTACTGTTAAGGATGTTTTCCGAGCTTGAACTAAAGTCATCAGATGAACCTTTTTCATATATTGGCAGGGTAAGATCATTAATAGAAAATATCAAGTTGTTAAAGATGAATGGTGATGACTTTGCTCAGTATTTGTGGGGAGGCTTAAATGAGACCTTTAAACAGCACTTGATTAGTATCACTAATAATGTCGGACCTACTTTAAAAGCCCTACATGAGCACTTCTTTGCAGCTTCAGAAAGGTATCTGCAGGATTCCAAAGCTCATGAAAAACTATTGCTAAGGCAAATTTTGAGAAGTTGAGCTCTTCTAATCTAGCAATCACTGTTAAAAAGAACAACATACAAAGGGGTTGTTTATTGTGTTGTAATAGTGATTATCCCTTGCAAAAAAGTTCAGAATGTGAAGTTTGCAAGACTCCTGGGAAGAAAAACTGAAACTCATTATAGAACTGGGTATATTTTTAAAGTGTTTGTGGAACTAGGTCACTTGGCAAATAACTCTTCTTTTTTTTTTTTTTTTTGGAGATGTTTCATAATGTAATGAATAGCATTTTTTATTTGTATATCAAAGAGCTAAAGGTAAAAATTGTCAACAGAGTAGAATCGAAAATAGGTACCAGATCAAAAGTTGACAATGATAGTCTTGTGCAGGTTAAGAATGGCAGAACTTTGATTGGAGGATCATTGAGTGACCAGTTGTATGGGTGATGGTGATATGGCTTTACCCACATTTACTTTTAAATCAAAACTTTTTAAATCTGAACTTGCCCTGAGACTTGTCCGTGGTATTATTTGTGTGGTATTGTGGCAGGTTTACACAAGCTAAGAAATAAAAAACTCAAAACACAAAAGCATGTACTCACCTCAGACTCAGGGTGAGGAGCTGCGCCGCTGTCTGCTGACATATAGCTTAGCTAGGCTAGGCTAGGCTAGCCAACGTACACACACACAAACAACCGAACAAGGATAATAACCACACAACAATTCAATAACAATACAACAAAGACCACTGCACAAATAATCATATCCATACCAAAATCAATAACCCAAAAGTCAACTATGAGAATAAGCTAATGAGGAATATTCGGAGTTAAATAACGAACTGGTTAAGAACACCTTGTCGAATATTAGAGTAAATGATGAGGGTCGCCTAACCATACCATTAATGTGGAACAACAGGACATCTCACTTATTTGTGGGGCAAAACATCAATTTGTGTAAGGGAATACTAGCTTCTAATTTTAAAAAGTTGAAAAGAAACCCTGAACACCTAAGTATGGTTGATGATGCTATTCAAGAACAAATAGAACTGGGCATAATTGAAAGAATTCCAAATGTGGAGAAATTCCTTGAATTCTAGCTCACATGCCAATCTTTAGAGCTCATAAGAAAACCACAAAGTGTTGAATTGTGTTCATGTCAAACTTAGGTGAAAGTGTAGAAGGTAGACCTCTGACTGTTACTCATAATCAAGCCATACACCCTAATCCTAGTTGAATCAGAAGTTAAGTACTGCATGTAGGAATTTTAGGTTTGGCTCTAAGTTGCTCTACTATGACATCAGAAAGGCTTTTAATCAAGTTGTTTTAACTGAGGAAGATCAAAGCAAGTTGCAATTTTTTTGATACAGAAATCTGTGAAATATGACTTTACGTTGGTAGCATATAAGAATGTTAAGAGGCTTTTGTATCAGCTGTTGTATATGGACAATGTCACATATATTTGCAGTTGATTGGAAAAGATGTATGAAGTTTACAAAGTTTTGCCTTTCATTTTTTAGAAATATACGTTTCCCTTATAACAGTTTGTTACAAATGATCCCCTATTGCAAGAAGTTATTGGCAGGGAAGGATCAGGTCAAACTCCTCATGAGGTAAAGCTGTTGAGTCTTCAATGGGCAAGGGATCTGCTCAGATATATACATTGCTGGTAAAGTTAGATCCTAATGCTCATACAAAAAGGGGTTGCACAATTTGCAGATGAATAACGAATTGGGCTGGGATGAAATCTTTCATGGACAACAACTTAAAGAATGGAAATGTATTGTAAATCAGGTAAATTATTCACTACCCGTTAAATTTTATCATTGTTTTGTTGGTGAAAGGGATTCTGAGTACATTTAGAATGCTATGTTGATGCACGAACTGAGATATTATGGAATTGTTATTTACACTAGAGAGGTTGTGTCAACCAAAAGGAGTTTTCTTATGGCTAAGAATAAGTTGTTAATTCATCACTGAAAGTGAAGTCTGTACCCTCTCTAGAGCTTCAAGCACTTATTTTGGGTTGTGAAGTGCTAAAGTCTTTATGATGAACTTACTGGGCAGTTTTGTACATCCAAGATTAATATAGCAGATTTACACCTATTTTCAGATAGCCCTGTCGTTTTTCTAGTGCTGTCAAATTGGATAAAATAAATAAGAGAACTTGTTAACAATAGTCTCGAACACATATAGAGGATATGTGAGCAGATACCAATAATGTTTCAAAGATATTCTAGGAATCGACAATCCTGCGAATTGTATTACTCGTTCGGTTTCCAGTAAGGCCTTGTCCTGTACTAATTATTGCTTTGGTCCAAATGATGGGCAATTTGAAGAAACAAAGGTTCAGGAAGAAGTGCTAAGTTCAGAATACCTAGCTGGTTTGTTCAAGAGTTTGGTGTTTCTGTTAACCAAGCAGCAGAAAACCTAGTAACAAATCATTTGATTCCAGTGGACAGATTTTCTAACTTGACTCAACTGGTAAAAGTGCATGCTAAAGTTTTAATGGGAGTGAATAAATGGAAAACTGCCCTTTCTAGAATTGATTCTCTTGATTCATCTTTGGATATAAAAGGCCACAAGTTTTAATTTTTATGAACTGGCATTGCAACAAATTATGGACAAAGAACAGAAGCTCGTGATTTCCTAGGAAGGATATCACTGACTTAGTTTCTCAGCTGAATATCTACCTTGACTAGAATAATGTTTTGAGAGTACATGGGAAATTTGATAGACCTAGTTCTCACAGGGTGCTCTTCCCAGTGTTACTACCTAAAGACAGTTAATTAACTTAATTGAGTGTCAGGGATGCTCACATAAAGTTGGGACATGTAGGATATTCTTGGGTGTTGAATTTATTGAGAAAACATTATTACATGGCCAACATATTTCTGTTGTAAAAATCTGTTAGCTCTTGCATTACTTGCAAACGTACCAGAATTTTTAAGGGCATTTATGATTCATGTATTTGAGTTTGGATTACCCCAGCTAGTTATTAGTGATTTGGGGACTCAGATAGTAGCTGCTGGCAATAAAACAACTGATTTTCTTAGCGATCCTCAGACTGATGAGTAATTTAAGGATAATGACATTAATACGATCAAGTTTGAGAGTTACTTTAAAGGGTGTGGGGGTAGTTCCCTGGCTCCCTTGTTGAAACTGCAGTAAAAAGGACAAAACAGATGATAAATAGCATTGGTAGTATTATTCATGAAGTTAGAGATGACTAATATTCTTGAAGTTAGAATTTTTGAATTTTTGATATTTCAAGTTAGAAGCTGGTTAATAAGAGACCCATTGCTTTTAAAGAATCTTTGAGAGATCAGAACCTTAGAGGTTATGAAATTGTGACCTGTCAATTTGATTCCAGAATACTACCCTTGCCCTAGTTAGAGGAATATTCAGACCATAAGTCCCATCTGATATGTTGAAAGATAAATATGCCAAACTCAGAAAAGTTAGATATCAACCGTTTGATTGATATCAAGGTGAATTTGTCTACTTTTAGCCAGGCAATAGACACCAAAGACAGACATAAATCCCACAATCATGATAAAATAGTTGTTGGTGATATACATTGCTTATAAAAGATGATAATGTTAAACCTGTAAACTTGCCAATGGGAATTGTTAAGCAGATAATCACCAATACTGAGGGAGAGACAACTGGTGTGTTGTCATGAAGGGTAGAAACACCAGAATTGTCTGAAAGACATGTGAGGTGCTTGATTCCTTTATTGTCATTTGAAAATTCCTCGGAAGATACAAAAGACTAAGCCAGGTGACCTTCCCAAGTTTTAGCACTAAATCATCAGTTAGGCCCAAAGTACTAGGAAGGCTGCTTTGGCATCTATCAAAAAGACCAAAGAATTTGGTCTGATGATTAAATCTTGCGGTGTTGATCTTGTAAATACTTATAGTTATATGTGTACATTGGTAGAGATTAATTTTCTTTTGGTTATTTTTTCATGTCTGCATTTGTGTTTTCTTTTTCTTTTCAACATTTTTAAAAAATTTGTTGAACCTTGTCAGGGGAATGTTAGGAAATATGTTTTTTACGATTTATAGTTTCTTATGATTGAATGCGAGGAAGCTGTAGTTTATTCATAAGTTTATGATTGGTATTTGACAATCTTATTTCATCTGAATTGGTTTCCTCCCATTCCATGGGAATTAATAAGGAAATGGATACTGTTTGCTTGTTTTGCTACTCATAGTAAAACAGCCATACTACGGTTGTTTAGGTGTTGCTGATGTAAATAAAAAAGTTACAGCGTAAGGCAGGCAAGAATTATTGGAGTGGAGTGAGGCACGTTGAGAGAGTAAACGTCAAGATACCTGAGCTCTCATACTGGGTGGCATTTTTACGACAGCACGCAATTTTTCAAACTGGATATGCTGTTTTCCTTAATTGCCCTATGAAAAACATTGTTTTTTTAACTTGGAGAAAATAAAGCCGTCGACCCAGTCCTGAGGTTGGTCATTAATAATACCAATCATCTCAATGTAATTATTTACTCTTAACATGCTCACGTTTTGCATAATTTTACTTCAGTGTCTTAGCAGTTAGCCTTAAGAAAATTCTTGAGTTTTTTCCATTTGGTTACTTCAAGTGAGTGAAATATAATATATTGTAACCTTTGAGTTAAACAATATTTTATTCAGTATTGTTTGTGTGTTGAGACAGCTCCCTGTTACAGGATTGCCAACCGTCCTTTATTTCAGTTGCTGAAGTCCGCCCAAACGCCAGAAACAAATATAATTTTAAAACTAGAAGTTTGTTTCAAGGTATGGTCAAAGTATATCCAAACTTGTGGATGCATTTGAACCTAAATATAAAAAAAATATGACCATATATCTAATTATTGTCCTTTATTGAAATGTCAGATTTGGCAATATTGGCACATTCCACACTGAAACCTTCATCATGTCTTGATATTCCTTTGAGGTTGTATCTTCTAATTCCAGGGATTTCATGACCTTTCCATGAACGACGAAATTCTTGGAAAAATGTTTTATTTAATATATATTATTCCAACAGGTAGACAACTAAGTTGTTGGGATAATAAAAAGTCGCTATGCTAAAATATAAATGTTTTATTTCCTATTTTCTAGAACACAGTGAATTAATATGGTGTCTTCCTTCCAATTGTTTTTTGATGTTCCAACCCCACTGTTTACCAAGATTCCTGAGTGCAAAAAAGTTACCTTCAATAGAAAATGTGCCAAAAATAAGCTTGAATACAAAACACAAATAAATCCGAAAAAAAACATGAAGGAAAAATTATGCAACAACGTGTGCAGTTTCATTGTTACTAAACACGTTGTTGCATAGTTTTTTCCTTTATGTTTTTTCGGATTTATTTGTGTTTTGTATTCAAGCTTATTTTTGGCACATTTTCTATTGAAGGTAACTTTTTTGCACTCAGGAAATCTTGGTAAAACAGTGGGGTTGGAACATCAAACAAATTAAGGAAAACACCTTATTAATTCATCGTTTTCCAGAGAGGAGGAAATAAAACTTATATTTTAGTATGAATTTTTCCTCTACCAACCAACTTAGTTGTCTACCTTTTGGAATAATATATATTAAATACAGTTTTTTTCCAATAATTTCTTCGTTTAGGAGATCATGAAATTCCTGGAATTAGAAGTCACAATCTCAAAGGAATATCAAGATATGAATGAAGGTTTCATTTAATGAGAATGTGTAATGTGCCAATATTGAAGACAAAATGAATAATTTTGATATAGGTAGAACGGAGAAATAATAGATTAATTAAATATTTTAGAGTGAATATAATGGTTTTCTAAGAAGGAAGTAATTATATTAACAATGGAGAGAGAGTGAGCTAGAGTCATATATTGTGATATACTTTGGGTGACTATATCATGGAAAGTTCGAAAAATATTAGAGAAAAGGCCATGAATAACAAAATTAGTTACCCTTAGAACCAAATCTCACAGGTGCAACTGATTCACTTATGTTTCGGAGAGGAGAAGAAGGATGGAATGAAAGATGTTTCGAAAATTATAATTTTATTTATTACTGACAATCGTCGAGTATTCCTAAATAACCATAGATTGGACGAACTTTGAGTAAATTAGAATAAAGAGATATAAATATTGTCAGAGAAGAGTAACTGCTATCAGTAAATTGGGAATTTATCATACAGTTCATCCCTGATAGCAAAAAGGTTGATTAGCTAATTTTGATGAAGTTGATTTGACATTTGATTTTGATTGTATATTCATAAATAAAAACTTTAAAGTATACTCTTATTTTCATTATATCTTCTTACTGAAATAAAAAAAATGCTCTCTCTCTCTCTCTCGTCCTCTCTCTCTCGTGTCTCTCTCTCTCGTCCCTCTCTCTCAATCTCTCTCTCTCTCCTCTCATTTAATGCTTTAAAAGGGCCTGGCTTTCTTTTCATTCAAGATTCATTAAGTTTAAAGCGGGTGGCTTATGGGCAATCACGTGGAACCCCCAAAAACATTTCTAGTAATCAAGGGGGAAAAAATTGCTTTTATAAAGTAGGAAGAGTTCCAGGGAGATCTTTCCCCAAGGCTAATGTTAATTATAATTTGCAATTCGAATTGAGATTTTGTTTTGATGTCAAATTTTGGGATAAGAGTTAAAATATTTTTTTACTATATATTTCAAGGATAACAATTTATACCATTATAAAATTATACAAACGTCGATGGCATTTGCAAAGTTATGAAATTTTGTTTTTAGGTTTGTTGACACTGTTCAAAACGTCACTTTCATACTTAAAGAATCTTTAAAAATATGCAATATGATTGATATTCATCTCGCGTAGCTGCTATCTGCTTTTCAGTTTTCTGTGAAATGAAACTATTATACCATCTTTGTCTGTCCGCCTGCCCTCAGATCATAAAAGCTACTGAGGGTAGAGAGGGCTGCAGATTGGTATATTGATCATCAACCCCCCTACAATCATCAAACTTATGAACAGATACGAACAACACAGGCCACCATCGTACTGTGGCCGAGTTTCATGGCCACGGCTAAGAGTTTTATGGGCCGTGGCTGAGGCCAACACTGGCATTTTTAATTGTTTTTATCAACCTAAGTAAAATCAATCTCAGTATGAAGCAATTTCCTAGAAATGTGTAGCCCTGATGTGGCAGGCCCACGATCAAAATCTGCTTCCTCCCATGATGAGCAACATGGCATAAACGTCACGTGGGCGAGAGAAAACACAAATTCTCTCGCACGTATTTTATGCAAACATCTCATTCACCACTAATGTCACCTGCCATGCATTATTATCCTTTTGTACATTGGTGAGTAGAAACCTCAATTACGAGGGGACAAGTAATGTTCTCTTTCGAACTCTACCCTGGGTTCATCTTCAGTCAAATGAACAATTTAACATAAAATGTGTGAGGGTAAACAAGACAAACATATCAAGAATGTCTGCCCCCAGTCATCAGATCTCCAACGGACACGGTGATAAAGAAAGTAGTTAATGGCCCAACTAGGTAATTTCCTCTCCTCCTTTGCAGAGCACCACTGATAATGAACAGAAGGCAGGAAATGGGAAAGAATAAGACCGGTCGTTCATCACAGCAGATTTCCTAACAGCACACGACCTACTAATCGACAGAGCATCTGAACAGATGATCGTAAGAACAACGCAGAAATCGTCTCCCCACAAACTGAACAGACGTACAACAATGACAAGTCATCAAGAAGAACAATATATCTCATCACACCCGACATCCCACCAAAAGAAAGGATAGAAATAAAGACAACCTGAAGCACCACCCAACAAAACAAGCATAGGTGTCAAAGGCCAACCGATCCACTCTCGATTCAGCTGATTGGTCCCAGTAAGGCTCATTGATAGGAAAAGGGTATTCAAGATGGAAGAACTGGGAATATGCCAGAAAGCCTCCAGTCCAATAACGTCACCCTTACACATGGTACCAAAGTCAGAAGGAACATGGTGCCCTTGCAGAGATTACTGACAAAAGAATGTGAAAACAAAACTGGACAGACCCCTTTGTATAATATAAAAGATATAACAAACCAAATGTACGGAGAGAGAATATTCACAACAACTGATCAACAAAATGGATGACCTGCATGGGGACCTTCCATTCTTCATAATGTATGTTAATGACATACAGATCGTCAACAGAAATTAAGGTCAAGACCTCAAAGATGTGAAAATGGCACTCCAAAGACAGAGGAAATGATTAATAGTGCAAGACGACTGTTAACAGTCAAAGAAAACTAAGGACTTTCTGGTATATAAATTGAGTCCAGAGGGTATTAAACCTCTGACAGCGAAAGTAAAAACAATAAGAGACTTCCCAAACCAACAACAGTGAAATCAGTGCAAGAATTTTCAGGTTTAATAAATTACTACCACAGATTCATACCAATCATTGCAAAAGTAATGAGTCCCATATATGAGTGCCTTAAAGGATATGAAAAGAAATGAAACTTTGGAGAAAATAAAGATAAATCATTCATTTTAGCAAAAGAATCAATAACATCTAAAAAACACCAATATTTCCTTTGAGCCCTTGGTGCCTCACCCTGACAACCGATGTGAGTAATTTGGCGATGGGTGCATACTTGAGTGGGACACTGATGATGGTTGTTGCCCACTGTCTTCAAGAGCAAAAAACTGTAGCAGAGCAAAAGTATTTCATATTTGACAGGGAGCGCCTCGCAGTCAGCAAAGAGACATATTCGAGTAGTGACAGTTCGTAGTGCAGCTGGAACATCAACCACTGGTGCGAGCATTCACAAAGTCAGCAGACGCATGGTCAGCGCGAGAAGAACAGGCTCTTGTTTGTAGTGACCAAAGAAACTCCCAGTACTATAGAGTAGCTGAAGCGTACAGCGAACATCGTGGAGGACACCCTATCAAGAAGCTGCATCAACACCATCCAAATCAGTATATCCTATACCGAGAGAGTAGAGACATAGAATAACGATGAGGGCCCGCAGCGACTGCGGCTGATCAATTCCGCCCTCACATGGAGTGACCTGTCAATCAACTATCACCTGTGAGATAAGTACTGGTCGCCCTCACCTACACTTGCCAAAGGGACTAAGAAGGAGAGCCTTTGCTCTTGCCCACAAGCTATCCCACTCATCAGGCTGATCAACCACCCAAATCATAGCCGAGCTTTCTCCCGTGATGAGTAACGCAGTAGGACAGGTCACGAGGGCGAGAGAAGACGTAAATTCTCTCACATATTTTATGCATACATCTCAATCACCACTATTGTCACCTTTCATGTATTATCTTTATTTTGTACATTGTTATGCTAGCCTTTCATTAATGTATGTATAATTGTCATTAAGATGTCTTGTATCCAACCGTATGTAAATTTATGTGTGTGAAGAAACGCAGATCCTTATATTTAATCCCTTCCTCGATCTGTCAAGAGGTCGGGATTGATTTGCGGCTCACATTTGCTATGACCTGTGTGGAAGTTTTGTAAGTAAATAGTTATCACCAGACACAGTACTTCATTAGTACCTCACTCACAAACGTTTACCTTAAAATATTAGTTAGAAGTGGCTACGTTTTTTCAGTCTGTGGTGTCAGCACAGTAAACTACCAAGGCTGTATGTTTTCTCATTAATATGCCACATCTACTATGAGATTCAGGGCTTCTGTAACACGGTTTTTTGGCAATAACTTTTTATCTGTGCATTTCATAGATATAACGCTTATTCAGAATACACATTATATCTACACATAAATTTTGACTGTATTCTGCATTACGTAGGTTGAATAAATTTGGTACTTATAATGTAAAAGTGACTTTTTTTGAAGATGGGCCAACTTACTCAGAGATAAGGTTTCGAACGCACTCGTTACGTAACTTATGACAGCATTTTTTCCCTCTTTCTCGATGGATGATTGGCTATACGTAACGAAGGCTATACCTCTGGCAACAATGACAAAAATTTAAATACAAGCAAAGTAGTACACCTTTATGAACTCTGAATCCTCTCCACTGATAATTGTCAAAATGAACAAACCAACAAAATATGTAAATAAATACAAAAACACTTCGATTATTAGTCTAACTCCCAAAATAAGTGTCCTAAGAAATTATAATCTACTTTATAGGTCACAATCAGATTGACAAGATGTAGGGAATAGTTGGTAATTTTCAAAGACATAGTAGACAAGCTTGATTTGATAACTGCTGTATCCAATGTCAAGCATTTTTTATATATCGGCTATTTACCTATTTACTAAAAAAAAAAAAAAGGAAAAAAAATAGACGGTACGGTATTTTGGCTTTAAACCTTCACCAATAATTATCGTCAGAATGATGACTTCATGAGGCTCCACCCACTTTGGCCTCGTTATAATTCAGGATAACAATGAAGGCTATCATGGACATTGTTGTATTAGAAAATCTAACTTCTGGCTACAAAAACTCATTTCTCGAGTAGCTGTAAGGAGTGCTAAATGATCCTCAGGGATCCCAGCAGTTGGCCTAAACGTTTAATTCATGTATATTGCTGCTATTACTAATTTTGTGGCACTACTGCTACAGTAGTATTACCACGCTAGCACAGATACCTCACCCACATCTATGTATCGTTCCGCCATTCATAAAGTCTTTATATCCAACATGGTCGTACAGACTAAAGAAGAAGAAAAAAATTATATCGGATGATCCGTTGGTCTGCTGGAGATTTTAGCACACTCAAGCTTGTATTTACTTTGGATAAAAATCTTATTTTAACAAAAATAGTTATATAAAGACTGTTTACATACAATCTCTCTCTTTCTCTCTCTCTCTCTTGGTGGCATAGTGAATAGATAATGGAAATGTTCAAAATCCTGAATGACATTACAAGTATTATAATCACGTTATGCTAAATACAAATCAGACCACGAACATTGGATTTTAACTAGAAACTGATAATTACCTATTCAGGCTATAGTAAGTATGGCCACGGGATTTCTCTTGACTGTATAAAGTTGCAAGTTGTAAGACAATTGCAGTTTTGCAACCACGGGGACAATTCCAAATCCTGTTAGCCATTGTTGACTACTATGGGTTTCAGAGCCGATGAATAAGGTGAATGGGTTTCTGTCTGGTGGATGGGCGGGGCAACACCGTAAAACGATGTTTACCTTGCTTACGTAATGAATGTTTTTCGACTCTTGGCTCGCAATCATTGGCCATGGTGTCGGCTAGATCATTTTTACTCTATAAAAATTAAAACTATCGGGTTTAGGTTATTGATAATGCTGACAAAATTTGTGTGTAGATGTAAAATATACATATGTCAACTTTAAGCTACATCCGATGCTTTGATAAGGAGCAAAATCCAAAAAACCTAGTAGGAGATGTTTGCCCTTAGCAGTCAATGTAGAGCGAATTATATATATATATATATATATATATATATATATATATATATATATATATATATATATAGATATATATATACATTATATACATATATATATATATATATATATATATATATAATATATATATACATATATATATCTATATATATATTATATATATATATATATATATATATATATATATATATATATATATATATAGATATCTATATATATATATATATATATATATATATATATATATATATATATATATATATATATATATATATATATATATATATATATATATATATATATCTATATATCTATATAGACACATATATATACATTATATATATCTATAATAATATATATATATTATATATAATATATATATATTATATATATAAAGATAATCGATATACGTATATATAGATATAATTATATCTATATATATATTATATAGACATATATAGAGACGATATATATATACTATATATATATATAGATATATATAGATATAAAGAAGAGTCTATATAGTATATATATATTTAGATATAGATATATCTATATTAATATAGATATATATATATATATATATACATATCTATAGGATAGTATAATTAGCTATATTCTATATAGATATATGTATATATAGAGATTCGTATACTTTATATATTATATAGTATCTATAGGATCTATATACTAGATATATATATATATACTATATAGCTATATATATATATATATATATAGATATATAGATTATATATATATATATATATATATATATACATATACAGAGTATCTATATATATATATATATCTATATATCTATATATATATATATATAGATATTATATATATATATATATAATATATATAGATATATATATATATATATATAATATGTATATATATATATATCTATATAAGATATAGATTAGATATATCTATATATATATATATATATATATATAGATAGGTATATATATATATATATATATATATATATGAAGACAGTTTGAAGTATGGACAATACTTCAATGGAAGTAACTTACCATCATTTTTTTTATAGGGAATATAATGTGTTCATATTTAAATAAACAACGTATAAACTCTTATTTTTTTCTGATAGTTAGTGACATGGACCTTACTACATACATCTTAGAGTTGCCTTATGAGCCTTTGTGCGTGTAACCAGTTTTGCTTTGGTTCAGAAAACTTAGCATATGATTTAAAAACATCATAAATACATTTTCACGTAATGTTCATAGACTCCAAGATCATTGGCATTTCTGTTAATGGCATTTAAAAAGTAAAGTAATTTGCCTAGATGTTACTATCTGTTTTTCAAACTAGTAAATTTTACTATCGCTTATTCAATATCTAGTACTTTCCACTGTACAGCCGATTAGAATTAAATCGCTGGATTATGGTTACACACACACGCGCGCACACGTACACGTACACACACCACACACACACACACACACACACACACACATATATATATATATATATATATATTATATATATATATATATATATATATATATATATATATATATATATATATATATATATATATATATATATATATCTCAAAAAATCACCATAACGTAACTGGAATATCTTGAAGTAATATATGTCCCTCTTATGTTAAATGTGTATTAAAAATACATAAAAGAAGTGAGCTTTCGTCTACTTGATCAGTAGACCTCATCCGCCGTACTGATTTTTCCTTTTTTTTAAATGTACAAAAAGTTACGAAGGACAGGCAGGACTGTGGAACCGTCTCCAAGGGAGATAATAACACAAACAAACTATCTCAATCATGTTATTCCCTCGTTCAAATGTCTGGCCAAATGTCTGTGTGTTCGGCTGTTCCCTCGTCCAAACCTTCTGCATCGGCACCTGCAAGGGGTTTCTTCCTTCCAGTGCTGGGCAGGAGAGACAACCTGGGCAGTAGGAGTGGTGCAAACAACGTCTGTACTAATATTTACAGTTTTAAGAACCAAATAATTTAAAAATGTATCCTCTTCGGTAAATGATTTGTTAAAATCAAACACGTTTAAAATATTAATAAGAGCCCCTTCAACTACTCTGCGTCTACTTGCGTTATTATCTTTGTAAATTACTCTCGCTCCTTCCCAGTCAATTACATGCCCTAACTCAAACGTGTGTCTGGCAACTGAACTATATTTCGATCCCATCCTACATGATCGCTTATGCTCCTCTAATCTTATACCTAATCCCCTGCTTGATTCCCCATAATAACACTTATTGCAATCTTTACACGGCACCACGTAAACCCCTACGTCATCTTTCCTTTCTTTTTCATGATTCCTAATCAACTTTTATTTTAACGAGGTATTATACCTAAAAGCTAAATCCAACCTATTTTCCCTATTCTTTTTTAATAAATGTTGCACCCTTTCCAAACTATGATGATAAGGGAGCGGAATACACTGACTACTTTTGAATTCGTATTTCCCGGTCGGTGGATTATAAAAGATTTTTCTAGCCTTGGTAAACGCTTGGTCAATAAATGTTTTGGTATCCCAGTCTCGTGAAAACCTCTCTTATATGTTACATTTCCTTGTCTATGTACTGTGGATCACAAATCCGAAGCCCTCTCGTTACTATGTTGACGATTACATTAGACTTTATACGTTGGTTATGGTATGAATAAAAATTAATGTACATTTATGCGTTGGTGTCTTTTCTGTATACTCTAAATGTAGAGTTAAAAGTAACAGGGTCATGGTGAACAAGAACGTCCAGAAACGGTAAATTATTGTCGCCCTCAAATTCAACTGAAAAGTTATTAACAAATTCTAAAAAATGGTTAAACTGAATAACACTACCTTTATAAATCAAAAAGATATCGTCAACAAATCTGACCTACAGAAAAGGCTTAATGTCCTCAGGACAACGGCTAACTAAATCAGCTTCAAACAATTCCATGCACAAATTAGCCAACACTGGAGACAATGGTGACCCCATAGCTATTCCGAAGTTTTGTCGGTAACCCTGCCCTCTAAAACTAAATACAGTTGAGCTAACGCAAAGCTTAATCAAATCAATTAAAATGTCAACAGAATTTGTGGATTAAAGGTACCCCCCCTTTCTTTTTCCTTGAGTTTGTTTAAAACGAAATCTAATGGGACATTTGTAAATAATGCATTAACGTCTAAACTAATCATTTTACCCTCGCAATGGCCTATATTCCGTATTCTCTCAATAAAGTCTGATGAATGACGTAAATGAGAAGGGAAGAATTTACCCAAGAAATTACTCAGAATCGTAGCTAACCATTTAGCCAACTTTGACTGAGGAGCACCACACGTTGACACTATCGGTCTCAATGGGCACCCTGGTTTGTGTGCTTTAGGTATGCCATAAAAATCCGGAAGGAACGGATTCTTATCAGAAGTCATTTTAAGTAAATTATCACGCAAATCTCTACCCATGACTCGGCTGCTGATACCCTTAAGCTTTCTATTAAATTCTTTCTGTATCTCACTAATCGAAGGAATCGATACAAGCTTCGTATATGTATTTTCATCATCCAAAAATCTAAAAATCTTATTGTTGTAATCATCAATGGTCATAATAACAACTGCCCCACCCTTATCTGCATTCATAATTTTAACTTCTTTATTTCTACCCAACCTGCTAATCGCATCTCTGTGTCTGCGGGGTAACACTGTTTTCTGTGGTTTAATAGCACAGGCTGCCAAACATCCCTTTAAAAAATTAATTTGAGAATCTTGATTTTGATAATTGAACCTATTAATAATGCTTAGTCCTTCAACTAAAAATTATCCCCCGAACCCATGCAAAAATTGAACCCTAAACACAAGGCTTCTTTTTCTTCAGTGGTTAAAACCAGTGAAGATAGATTTAAAAACCTTTGACCATGGTGAGTTTCTACATAACCTGTTTAATTTATCCATTAAAATACGAAAATGCTCCACTCCCCTACGGGAGGCTATCTCACCCATATATATATATATATATATATATATATATATATATATATATATATATATATATATAGTATACATATATATATATATATATATATATATATATATATATATATATATATATATATATATATATATATACTATGTTTGTGTGTGTGTGTATCTATGTAGTAGCTATAGCAAGTATGACATTAACACCTCAAAAATATAATCTTAATTGGTTGATGATTCTTTTAAGTCACTGAAAATATTACATACGGTGAATGCATATAAAAACACAAACGAAAATGTACCTAAGGCAGTATACTCGTTCACCGTAAAGAAAGATAACTCGCAGTTCGAAATTAACTTGAATTCAGGCTGGCAAAGAGAATACAAATGAACAAACAAACAAATAATGTTCGGTGAGGCGCCGCTGTGATTCTCAAATCCTATTAGGGCGAGGCTAAGCCTCTTTTTGTATTCCCAGCAGAATTTGTTGGCTTAGCATCAAAGCCCTTTCGTGAGCATTTCAAACGAATATTCTCAGTTAACATTTATGTGTGCTTTATATCCTGTAAAATTATATTCCATGCATTCTTATTTTCTCCACCGATAATATTGCTCTCTCTCTCTCTCTCTCTCGTCTCTCTCTCTCTAACACACACATACAAATACATATGAATATATCTGTTTGCAAATGCAGACAATTCATATGTGTTCATGAGCAATTACTTGTTTAATGTATTTGTCCTCGATACCCATATAATTCTAATGTATTCCAAAGCACATTACAGCTCACTTCACAACAGAATATATCAGTGAAGTTAAGCTTTTTCAAGTAAACAACAAATTGCTAATAGTTAACAGTCGTTGGTAATTCAGTGAAAGTTATTTGAATTATCAATCACTATGAGAATAACTATGACAATATGGTAATGGTAAAGCTCACAGAGTGCGACTCGTTGATTTATTAACAATCAGAACAAAGAATTCGTATTAGCCTTCACATTCCATTCTATTCTGCCGTTTTTTAAACCCGTGGAATCTGAAATTTCATTGTGATAATGAAAGTTTAAGGCGTGAACTTATGACATTTCACTTGGCAATATTTCAGTAAATGACCTATAAAGTTCATATTCCCATTGAGATTAATTTGATTAAGTGTTTTATTTGTAATATTCAATGGTTGATGTATATATATACATATATATATATATATATATATATATATATATATATATATATATATATATATATATATATGAGCACACATAGATATGACTCATGATAGAGTGGTTTGTCATCTGTTGTATGAAAAGCACTGAATTAAAAGTTGTGCGAACTAGTCGAAAATATAATTTAATGAATCATAGGTGGTAAACTCTAAATGCTACAAAGAAAAATAATGTATCCAGATTCCCAAAGTACAAACACCTATAAACACAAAAGAAATCATCTTGTCATTTTCTTGCAAGCGTATGGGGTTAATATATTCCTCGTAAAAGGACATGAATACCTGAAATCTTCAATGAAATAAACATGTTATGTAATCTTCTTCTGAATTAATTTGGACAGCACATATAAAAACAATGAAATCATGGAGGCTGGGACCATTACGGAAAAGTATCTTCATAATGTTTTAACGCATATCAAAACAATGGTTACACACAGAAAGGCTCACTTAGAGACTTTCAGAAGAACTCGGTAAGTTCCTATGAAATAATTATCTGAAAAAAAAAATTAGTCTTTCCTGTTTTCTTTAAAGTATGAACACGGTATATTTGTCTGTGACGGAAATTATCATTGCAAGATCCTCATCAAAATAATAATTGTAATTTATTTCCGAATAGATATAATCATCACTCCGAGCTGTCTTTAGCTGATGTATTTTCTTTCTATAAAAAAACGCATAAAAAAGGTCATGTATGAAAGAGGAGGAGGAGCAGGAGGAGGTGGAGGAGCAGGAGGAAGAGAAGGAGGAAGTTGGATAAAAAACGCGAGTAGGCCATTTACTTTAAGTGCTCGTGGAGTCGTGTTAGAAAGGAAGGTAAACACAGCCCTGCAGTAATTCGTTCTACAATGACAGCTGAGGACAAATATCTCCTGGATTTGACTCTTTATTGAGCAAACAGAATTTGTTGAGACTGGTTTAGTGTTGATACCACAGCTCTTCTCAGGTAAACGGTTTTGGAAGTACCTTGGAACTAAGCTAGATTTTACTCATATTAATAAACTAGGTAGTATTCATTCTGGATATGTATATGTATAATTCCTGGAGGAATATAAATCATATGACGTCACTGCCGTTTATTTACTTTTTACAGATAAAAGTTTTTCAGCATTAAGCGTAAAAAAACCATATCTCTTACATCGATAAAAGTCATCAAAATTAAATTTCAAATTGAAATACAAATTATAACTAACATCAGTCTCAGATTAATTTGACTGAGGTCCCAATCCAACTTTCTAAGAGCGATCGATTCCCGTCCATTCCATAAAATGTTTTGGAGGTTCCAAGTGAAATGGACAATGAGCCACTATTTTGAACTTATGCATCGTGATAGAAAAAGAAGGAAGATCCTTTTGCCGAATTAAATGAAAGATGGAAAATTCTCTGAAACAAATGCAGAATAAAGAAAGGGAACAATCTAAAATAAAATTATATTAAATTCTTTATCCCTCACTGTATTTTTATTGCAAATACATTTGCATGAAATGGATACAGTTTATTCTCTCCTCTCCTTATATTTGTATATTAATTATATATATATATATATATATATATATTTATATATATATATATGTGTGTGTATAGATATAGATATATATATATAGATATATATATATATATATATATATATATATATATATATATATATTATCCTTCAAAGATGGAAATAATATTAGTATCGGCTGGTCAGACTTGGAGCATGAGTTGGTGTTCTATACAAATTGTATTGGTTTGGTAAATGGCTATGCCATTGCATGAGAATTCCGATACAGCCACACTGATGTAGTAATTTAGCCCTGGTAAATATTATCGTGTTAAATGAAATATATGTTCAATACGGAAAAACAATTAATGAAATGCTCCTTTGAGTGAAAGATAATTCACAAGAGTAAAAACGTGGGAATTTTTTTCTAAATGAAAGAGAGCCATAGAATTGTCCAGAATTGATGACAATTATTCATTTATTTCCGTTATCATT
This sequence comes from Macrobrachium nipponense, assembly GCF_015104395.2. Taxonomy (NCBI): domain Eukaryota; kingdom Metazoa; phylum Arthropoda; class Malacostraca; order Decapoda; family Palaemonidae; genus Macrobrachium; species Macrobrachium nipponense. The sequence continues at coordinate 45,848,241 of NC_087216.1, read as the reverse complement.
GTCACAGGAACAGACATACAATTAGAAAATAGATTTGTTTTATATATGATTGCATAAATCACTTTTTTAGTAGACTTTTGGTCGATTTAGTTTTAGTAAGTATTTATAGAAGAATATTACATATAGAATTTATTTGCAATAATGCTAATTTGGAAAGTAACTCGAGTTATTTCCATATGATTTTTCATTTTTACCAAATGACCTTGTTTACATTCCTTATCCAGCGAAAAATGTTTCACAAGTTTTTGCCTTGAATTTTGAAAAAAATATATGAGATTGCATATAATTTTTTAAATTTTTCTCTACCCCCACACAACATTTTTTACTTATATTTTGCATGATATTTGATTTCACTGTGTTCATACATCTGCCCGGTCTATATACCAGAATCAAAACATAAAGTGCACTAAATGCAATCCCTGACGATGTCAAATGTAAACAAATATTCCTGATTTTTTCTTCTCAGCATAAATCACAGTTTAGAAAGAAATTCTTTTTAAATCGTGTTTTTAACTTTTCAACTACAAAGGCTTTCTCTTTGAGTAAAACAAATGTACGCTTTGTGAAAAACTCACCATTTCTTACTGTGAGCAAGAAAATGTTCAAGATTTGCGAGAGGAAAGCGAAAAAGATTGTTCCTTATCTAGTTGGAATAAAAGGAGTTTGACTTTCAGATGTAAAAATGAAAGAGAAATGAGTAACCTGGAATTTAAAAGATATTGAGAGAGGGGAGTATTGGACGGGAGAAAATAGACAAAAAACATATGGAGAATGTCTAAGAAAACAAAGAAGTACCAAACTAAGAAATTACAAGGGAACAGACGAGACTAGGAAAAGAGTAAAAGTTGGTTTGATATTTGGATGCAGAATACCTAAAAATAATTGAAATTACCATGGTTTAAATATACACAAATATATTTTTTATCTTATATTTCAAATTAGCAATAAAGGAAATATATATGGTGTTACAAATAACCTGAAGGCCAAATCACTCATGCAGCATCCCTCCACGAGAAGAATCTCATGTTTGATATATCAGGTGACGTCATCCGCCAGAGCTATAAATGAGTAAGACAGGTCCCTCCCAATCTGCTGTTTACGTAATGATATTGTGGCCAGCTGTCAATGATGCTAAACTAAAACGAACATTCACTTTGGACGTATCTGGTTACTACAGTGCGTCAGCTATTAAGATTATGGAATCGTTGTGGGGGTTATGAAATATGTATGCTGTCTAAAACTGCTGAATGACTTCCTCTTGAGAAATTGGTTGAATAAGATATCATCTATAAAAAATGCATTTATTGTTTGTTTGTACCATTCACATTCTCATTCATATAGCAACTACTCTCTCTCTCTCTCTCTCTCTCTCTCTCTCTCTCTCTCTCTCTCTCTCTCTCTCACACACACACACACACACACACATATAAGAAACAGGGCACTGGATACATGTATAAATGGACACTAAATTAAATATAGTAGGGTCGATAACCTGAGTGGCAAGTGGCAACGTGAAAATAGTTCAACCTCGAGTGTTTGGTGTTTGTGATATGTGCAGGACAAATTTCATAAAAACATCCGATCGTACCAGGGAGATAGCGGCCGCGTAAATGACCTGGATAGCGGAAAGATCAGGTGATCATGACGCCAGAAGAAAAGGCTACGTGAGGTCACCAATATGTGCGGTAGATGAGATGTGTACATGGGAAATGGAAAACTCACGTACGTCGGAACAGAGAAAAAACTAGCGCACATGCATTCGTATGTCCATTAGTAAGAGTAAGTGTGTATGTTTGTTAGAACAAATAAATGGAATTAAATCCCTAGTGGGTGATAAATGAGGAACTATATGAGAGACGTTGAGTGTGAAACCAGGCCATAGGAGGTGCTGGGAGATCCATGGAGATAAGGTAAAGTGAAGGAAAGGCTTTGAAAAAAACTTGTACGGTGACACTGATTTCAGCTTCAAGGAAGGGGAAATGCAGAAAGATTTATAGGACATTTATCCATTGCACTTATTGATGCATTTCAGTGTTTGATAATTATGGTCTCCTTTTCAGATGGATTCGGTTGTTTCTACCTAAAATTGAATTCTCTAGACTTTTATATAACGTTTATTGATAAAGACTCATGGAGCTACTGACATGTGAGGATAAGTCGGGATAGTTATGTCCAATATGATCACGTGGAAGAGTAATGGTGTTTTAATGATTTTTGGGTGGATTTCTTTAATTTCCTTTACATGTTAGATATTCTAGGGAAAAAAGATTATATTTTTGTATAGTGAGATTTAATGATTGATTTTCAGCTAGCTACAGGGAAGGCAGGCAATGGGAAGAAACAAAGGTAGGTCACAGGGAATGGGAATGGGAAGAAACAAAGGCAGGCAATAGGAAGAAACAAAGGTAGTTAAATGCAGACCTTTGACCCCATAACAGTGGTGGCAGACAGGAAGGGCAATCAGGCCTATGGATTATGTTTCTGGAGAGACTGGGGATTACATGGGAGTTAGAGGATCAGGTAGATATTAGGAATAAGGGATTATATTTAGGTATTTATGGCAACTGTCCCCCCACTGTTGACAAAGGTGTTGAAGTCAGCAAAATTCGAGTGGCCGAAGAGTCAACCAGCCTCCTAAGGCAGTGGCATTGTTCATTGTGTGTAGATATGACGAGTGTTGTAGATGCAGTGGAAATTATGGTGCCATTTTACAGTGATTTAGTTATGCGTGGTTACATGATTATATACGCGCTATGGAGGAGAGATCTGGTTGTTGTATTTGACAACGTTCTCAAGGGCCGCTTGTGTGTGTGAGAGAGAGAGAGAGTGAGAGAGAGAGAGAAAGAGAGAGAGAGAGAGAGAGAGGAGGTGAGAGTGGCTGGTTGTTTGCTTGTTGTCTTGTTAGGTCATTTGTGTTCATGAGAATGGGTAGTTAATGAGTGGTTTGCTTATTAGGTAATCGTTTTGGTTGTCTGCTGGTGCAGTTGCTGGGTCAGAATCAGTCAGTCTGTGATATGAAATCGTAGAGGACAGAGATAAGGCAGATTCTATCGATGGTCAGTTGTTGTTATGTGATATAATTGATTTTGATATTGTGTAGTGGTTGTGTATGTGTCAGTCTGGCTGTTGTCGAGCTAAAGAGTGTCTGATTTATTTGATTTAGTGTTTTGTTGGTTGTGAGTTGTTTGTTGGAGACTGGCGGTGGTTGTTTGTGTGTTGATTTGTCTTTGGTGTTGTTGGAGATGTTTGTGCAGTGAGTTGAATTCAGCGGTTGTTGTATCTCAACAACTGTATCCAGCGCACGGCACAGTGTCTCACCCTGAGTGTCTCGAGTCTAAGGTGAGTGCATGTGTTTGCGTTTTGTGTGTTTTGTGTCTTGTTAAGCCAATTGTCCTGCATAATTAGTAAAGGGGAAGTGTGGCTAGGGAAACTATTTGTCAGCTATGTTCGATAAAGTAAATGTGGGGAGATCTTGTTGCTTGATTTTGTATGTGTGTGTGTGTTTTTTTTTTTTTTTTTTTTTTTTTTTTTTTTTTTTTTTGAGATTCTGCCACATTTTTTGGAGCCTGAACAGGGACTGCTGGTGTGGCAGCTGCAAGACGATTAGTGTAGTGAGCTGAGTGATTGGTAAAGAAAGTATGGAAGGTTTGACTGAAGTGGAGAGGCTGAAGGAGGAGTTGTGGTTGCTGAGGAAAGAGTGGAAGAAGAGTACAAGAGGATTAGTATTGAGAATGAGGTGTATAAGGGGGAATTGGAAGGGTTGAGAGGAGCGATGAGGAGTGCAGAAGAGGGAATGAAAGAGGAAGTGAAAGAGGCAGAGCGGCAGATGGTTGAGAAGAAGGATGAAAAGTTGGGGTCGATGATGTGTGATGTGCAAAAGATGATGATGGAAATGATGAAAGGGTTTTTTGGAGCTGTTGGAGGTAGGTCTCCTGGGTCCTGTGACAGGCCAGGAGTGGTAAAGAAAGTGGAAGAGCGAGTGGATGAGAGTGCAAGTGGTGAAGGTGATATTATTGTAGTAAGAGAGGATAAGAAAGTAGGGAGACAGGATAAGGATAGGAATGAGGATAAGGATAAGAAAGCGCTTGAGAAGAAGAAGAATAAGGGAAAGAAAGTTAGTAAGGATGATAGACAGGATGTGAAAGGAAGTGAGAATGTTGGAAAAAAGGAAGAGAGCAATGAACAGAATGAGAGACATTTAGATAGTGGTTAGTGACAATTAGTAGGTAGGAAGAAGAAGGGTAAGAGAGGTACCCCGATGTGAGAAGTATGAGGAATATGGTAGTAGGGACATTGGGTACTTTATTTAGAGAGCATGGAAAGTATTGTGTGGCTAAGGATGGGGATAACAAGATAGCTTGGGCAAGATAGTTAGGTAACTTTTTGAAGTGATTTTTGTCGAGTATGTATGGGATAATGATGAGTGTGGGAGATGTATCATATGTAAGTGTTAAAACTAGGATTATGGAACAGGCTAGGAGGGCAAAGAGTAGTGTTAGGTATAGGAAGAAGAATGATTTTGAGAAGGCAAGAATGAATGTTGGTGAGTCATTGTCTATGTATATATGCTGGTTGGAGACATTAGCTAGGAAAAAGTTTGGGGACAAGAGAATAAATGAGTGTAAGGAGTTAGTGAGAAAGTTGTTAGCGACTATGCCTGAGCGTGTGTGTGACTTTATAAATCTGAATGTAAGGAGAAAATGAGATGGATGAATGAGATGTTAACGTGGGATCATATTTTAGAGATAGTTGGGGATTATGGAGTAGATAGGTGTATGAAAGGGAGCAAAAGTGTCAGCTTGAGGACTGAAGTAAATGAGGATATGCCCGAGTTTAAGAGCTATAGGGAGGCAGTTTTAGAAGTGCTGAGGCGAATGGCAGAGTGAGTGGTTGATAGGAGCATTAGAGCAAGTAATGTAAGTGTGGTGAGACCTAAGAGAGACAGAAGTGCAAGTGTCGGAAGGTAAGGGTCAGTTAGCTGTGAGTGAGAGCAGAAGTGTTATAGATATGGGAAATCAGGGCATAAGAAGAATGAATGTCAGTGGGCGTTAGGAGCGTGCTTTGGGTGTGGTCAAACGGGTCATTTAGTAAGTAAGTGTTAGAAAGATAGGGATATTAAATGTTACAGGTGTGGACAGGTAGGGCATATAGCTAGTGGATTTTGGGGTACTTGTATAAACCTGGTTTTCTGCAACTGTGGAAAGAATGGACTTTATGCTAGGATGTGTAAAGAACAACGAGAAAGTGTGCTGAATTTGGAATGGAAGGTCATGTAGCGAGTGTGTGTAGGCGAAAGAGGATGAAACAGTTCGGGAATTCGGGAAACTAGGTGTTAAGGGGATTCAGTTGGGTGTGTCCTCTAGTGTGCAGGCAGTAAGAGTGATGCATGTATGAGAAGGGTTGTTGCATGAAGAAGGGTTTGGGGACAGAACCCATGAATGCTCATGTGTCAAAGTAAGGTGCAAAGGGGTGTGTTTGGTGACTTTGGTTGATACTGGCTGCAGTGTCAATGTTCTTTTTAAGAATGGATGTGATAAGCTGTAGAGTGAGTGTGAGGTTAGGAGGTGTAAAGGGGAGGTACGAGGAATAGGGAATTTAGGTATGCCTGTGGCGGAATGTTGCGATGGATGAAAGTGACTTTTATGTGATCGTGGCAGTGAATGATAAATATATGTTGTTAGAGTACAGGTTCTTGAAGAAGTGTGGGATGGTGGTCCGTCCGAGCACGGATATGATTAAATTGCATGTGAAAGGGAGAGTATGCAGAGAGTTGTACTTGGATAGGGGTGGAGGGATAAGCAGTAAGATATGGAAGGGGGTTGGATTGGTTATGAAAGAGAGTGTAGAAGTACTTCGTGAGGTCGGGAAGTTGTTAGTGTGAAAGTTGCGTGGCTGGATAGTCTTGGGATCACCAATGGTGCCTAGTGTGAATATGTAGTTGAGGGTGTGGATGTGAATAAGAGTGAGTGTGCATGGGTACGATGGGATCTTAGATATGGAGAATCCTTGGGTTTTTGTGGCCTCCTTGCCGAGTTGTCTTTGGTGTTGTTTGTGTGGGGTATACGTGAAGGTGATTGTGTGGGGTTGCTATACACATTGGTAAGTATGGGTGACGAAAGGTTCATCAGGGTACGGCAGGTGATGACAGGTAGTGCGGAGGAAGGTGATAGTTGAAAGTATGATGAGTTGAGAGAAAGAGTTAGGATGGATGAAAATGTTAGTGATGATGACAGGGAGCGATTGGTGTGAAGGTTGTGGAATAGATGGGGTGTGTTGAGCCATGGTGGAGAGGATTTTGGGGTGTCTAAGCTTCCTGAATTTAAAATAGTTTTGGAAGATGATACCTCCATATATCAGCGTCCCCGTCACTTTTCTGCATCTATAAGGCGAGAGATTAAGGAGCAGTGTGAGGAACTTGAGAGAGTGGGAGTGATAGAATGAAGTGAGAGTGCCTGGAATAGCCCCCTAGTCCTTGTACATAAGGCAGATGGAAGTCTGTGGATGTGTGTAGATTTTAGAATGGTGAATGAAGTGACTGTGCAGCAGCGATTCCCGATGAATGTTGTGCCTGATTGTGTGTACTAGATGCATGGGATGAGAGTGTTTACCAAATTAGACCTAGTAAGGGGCTATTACTAGATGCCTCCTGAGGAAGGGAGCAGGCCTGTTACATCTTTTTTAAATGGTAGTTGCCACTACCAGTTTAAACGTTTGAGTTTTGTGTTGGCTAATGCGCCTGCTGCCTTCCAAAGAGCAATGAATGTAGTTTTTGCTGGGTTTGATAGAAGGAAGGTGACTGTGTTTGTACATGGTATTTTGATTGCTAGTGAAACTGTTGAAGAGAATATGGAATTGCTTGAGAAGGTGCTAGAGTGCTTGGAAGAGGTTGGAGTGAAAATGAAGCAATGTTCTAACCAAACAAATCTTGGGCCAAGACACTGTTGCACGTTGAAGTTCTGAAATTGACGAAGCCTGTAATTGAGGGATAATAAACACGAATTTCGCAAAGGATTAACGTTAACTAAGCAGGAAGCATCTAAGACACACCTTTTCAAAATGTAGCCACGGAAATTTCCGAACTTATTTAGTTTAAAAGAAGAGAAAGAATTGTTCCACTAAGATTTCATTTCTGGTAACTATTCTCTGGGAAAAGCTACGTGTAACAAAAATCTTTCACTATCAGATGTCCTCCCTCTACTTCATATCCTTTAGTTTCTTCAACTTTGCTGTTCGACTTCTTTAACCTAACCGTCCTCAAGTTTATAAATAATAATATATGCGACCTCGAAACTATGACAAAATAATTCTCAAGGAACTCTGATATAAATCAGTAACTGAAACACAGTATAGATGAAGGCCACAAGGACTACATGAGAAGCTCAGCTCTAACTCCCTACAGTGATAGAAGCGAGTTTAAAGGTATCTATCAGACTTTTAACGATAAATCAACAGGAATCATTTGTACTTTGGCCGGAAATGTTATCTATTCTATGAGGGGTTCATACCCAGCAGATTTCATTCCACAAAACAATTCCTAACTTTATTGACTATCTATCAATCTCACGTGTCCGTTCCCAAGCAAGTAGGCTTTGAACAATGATCTGTTGGATATTGCAAATCAAAACTAGTTGATAAAAAAAACTATTCATAAACATACGTGACTTTAAAATGAAAATAAAAAAATGTCAGAGAGTAGCCATGATTACCTAATACCTGATATCAGGCTAGTATTGTGTTTAATATTATGTAGTCGGAGACAATATTACCCACCTGATAGCTGATAATCAATTAATGAGAAATGTAGGTGATAATTGTGAATCTGAAATGTACTATTAAATGAAATAAGATTATTTCAGTTGAAAGTAACACACACACACAGATTCACAGAGATAGAGAGAGAGAGAGAGAGAGAGAGAGAGAGAGAGCCTCTTGAAGCTGATTTTAAACTTATGAATCTTACTGAAGAAAAGTATCCAGACGTTAGCGGCGGACTGCATTGTGATTGGCCAATGACTGCGTGACGTCACTAGTGGTATTATTATTATTAAAGCCAAGGATCGTGTTGTCAAAATGCGGCGTGCCATAAACGTCGCTGACAGCTACGAAGATCTGTAATATGTGAATTTTTTGTATAACATTGCTTTTCTTAATTTTAAACTATATACTTTACTCTCCATCAATGGAAACTTTTTGAAAATATTTCTGGAACACATCTTGCTTTGTAACCAGCTACACTACACACATGCACACATACACACACACACATACATACACACACACACACACACACACACATATATATATATATATATATATATATATATATATATATATATATATATATATACACCTTCCTTTAAGAGGTAGATATTAATTCAAAAACCACTACTTTCATGACGAACCCCTTCCCTCCCCCCCCCCCAAAAAAAAAAATCAGTTGGTATTATACCAAAGTCCATTAGTATACTTCACCCAGTGCTGAATGTCACAATCCTTTTATTGCAGGCTATAGTGACATAATGAATATAACTCCCATTTCTAACAGCAGAGCAGCGAGGTGACATTCTAGACGATGAATGCAATCTCTTCATTTCTGATTTGGGTTCGCTTCCTCTGATGAAAGGTTATGTGCGTGTGAGTGTGTGTGTGTGTGTGTCTGTGTGTGTGAGAGAGAGAGAGAGAGAGAGAGAGAGAGGGGGGGGGGGGGGCGTTTAAAGCTGCGTGTGTCTCCATCAAAGTCATGGGCGCCTCAGTTTCAGGTGTTATTAAGCCTTCATTTTCAATTGGTTTCCCTTGAGCGCACTGCGTAGCTGCTACTTTTTCAAATCTTCTTCATTCTCTTGATTTTCACCTTCTTTTATTTATATTAGTCCTGCAGTGCTACAGGCGCACAGTTGTAGCCCATGGTTGGAAAACGTTCTTGTATCTCGCCCCCAGTTGCCGCTTTAATCACATCATGAAGTGTAGTTTCCTTTCATGACTTTCATCCTTTGCTACGCCGACTGAGTTTACATCGCTGAGATACAGTACATGGGATACACTCAGACCTTAAGGTAGCAGAGTCGTAGTGTGTCAACAAATTCTTTTACTTTTACAGATACTGTAGGTAAAGCTTATTTTTTGTATGTATAATGTGTATATATATATATATATATATATATATATATATTACATATATATATATGTATATATATGTATATATATAAATATTTATATATATGTATATATAGTATATATATATATATATATATATATACATATATATATATATATATATATATATATATATATATATATATATATGTAAGGCCTAGGGTTTTTGATTAACAATGTATTGTCCATGTGTTCCCTATGACCTATGGAATGTGGAGAACAGTGCAGAGGTAACGACCTGAGAGTAAGCTGATGAATGAGTTTCTGGAGGGGATGGCGTGAGATAAAAATGCTTAGTTCGACAAGTCAATGCACACGACAGTTTATGAACTCTTCTCAAAGTGCCTTTGTGAAACTGGATGCAGCTAGAACCGTGAGGCGCTAACGAAGTGTGTGTTCGTATGTGCGTGTGTGCCTCTTCCCTTTAGAGTGTCATACCCAAGCCTATGCGAGGATTTTGACAGAGGGCTTCAAGTCACAGGCAAGATGCCGTGGCATTCGCCGGGAGTTTTTTATTAAGTGTTTATAGTGATCCGGCTGTTTGGGTGAGTGTTGAGTTACTTTAGCCAAAGGGATGGCTTGTTTGATATCTTGTAAGATGTTCCATTTTATTAACTTTGTCTTTAAACTTATGTTTGCTAACGAGTGTGTTTCTCGTGTCTTTGAAACAGACGGTTCTGGAATGCCGGGGGACAAAGAATTCCCAGAGGGGTGTAGACTTTATATATATATATATATATATATATATATATATATATATATATATATATATATATATATATATATATATATATATATATATAAGTTCTCACTAAATAAATACTTAGCAATATTTCTATCTCTTCCTTTTGTCTCTAAGAAGGTTGGTGGTACTTCCCTTTTGTTTTTCGTCACAGTTCCTACGTTAGTGATCTGTCTATCCAAAAGAGCTTTTGCTGTTTGAACTGGTAACTGATGTGGCCCAATGAAGATGAAGATTTGACGACAATTACAAGAGGAGAAGCTTTTTTGTTGCACGATAGTGAGGCCATAAGTATTTACTCAACGTCAATCTAAGAATGTTAGAACCCTATTCAGCGTGGCTTTGCGATGGGACATTTGATTCTCCCCTGTTGGGAAGCAGTTGTATACTATTCATGCCCTTGTGACAAATAACAAACTACCAATTGAGCAAACTTACGAGTTCATTTTTAATTTTTTGAGAGACCGCAATTTGAACCCAACCTCTATCAGTGTTGAATTCGAAAGAGCCGCTATTAACAGTATAAAGAAGATATTTCCAGATACTATCGTTTGTGGATGTTTTTTCCATTTCGGTCAATGTCTGTGGCGCAAAATCCAGTCCTTGGGTTTACAATCCTGGTATATTGAAACCAGTAATGCATTCATCATAAAGCAGTTTCAAGCATTGGCATTTGTTCCTTCTGAACACGTATATGCTTTTTTGAAGAGCTTTTTGGTTCCCTAACCAAAGAAACAGAATGTGCTCTCGACGAATTTCCGGAGTATTTTGAAGTGACCTGGTTAGGTGTAGTTCAACGTGGACGACGACGAAAACCCTGCTATGGTATCCAGCTATGGTCAGTTCATAGTCGTGTCGCAGATGACTTGCCACGCACGAATAATGCTCTTGAAGGGTGGCATAATGCTATCAATAGAAGAATGGTGATTGAGCATGCATCTTTAGAAAAACAAAAAAAAGAACAAGCAAATACCGAAATGTTGTTAGCACAACAAAGCAATGGGAGAGGAATTGGAAGGCAGAATCTAAAATATGCTAGAATCAACGAAAGATTGAAGAACCTAGTCACAAACTTTAATCCAGATCAAGGGATCCAGTTTTTAAGAGCAGTCGCTCATAATTTGTAACACTTTTTAGAAATTTGTTGTTTTTAATAGATAAAATTTGTATTCATTATATCTTTTGTCACACTTTTTAATTGATTATATTGCTTTTAATAAATTTGTAGCTCTACAATTGAGCCATCTTGTGATTCATTGAAATGCGATTGACTGTCAAGTTTGTTTATTTTGGAACTATCATTTAAACTCGTATTATGGATGAATGAAAGAGCAAGAAGAATAAATAACTAAATAAAAGTCGTCGTCGACATTTTGTCTTACTTGAACAAATGTCGCCATTTTGTCCGTCGACATTATGTCCATCGGCATTTTGTCCTACAACCGAAAATACATGTATAGTACAAAAAAGTTACAGCACCTTCAATCTCAGTAAATTTGCATAAACATTTTACAACAAAATACTCATAATTTTTTTACTGATTTTAGTTCTTACCTGTTTTGATATTGTATGAACTGTAATTATAACTGCTCACTGGACAAGTGGTTTGCGAACCCACCTATCAATCTGGCAGCCTGAATTCGCTCCCTGCTGCTGCCAGTGCTGCACCAGAGGAATTTATTTCTGATGATTATAAATCCATTTCTTGATATAATGTGGCTCGGATCCCACAATAAGCTGTAGGTCCCGTTGCTAAGTAACACATTGTTTCATAGCTTCGTAAAAAAGTCTAATCCTTTGGGCCAGCCATAGGAGAGCTGTTAATCAGCTCAGTGGTCTGGTTAAACTAAGATATACTTAACTTATTTAACTAAATGAAATAAATTTATTTACTTAAAAACGTATATCTTGGTAAATTTTTTACTCTAGTGTAAACGATGTCCTTAACGGGTTTGTAAATAGTCATTTGCAACTTCTTGTAGAAGGTAGGGAATATTTCTTTTATCTTTTTTCTCCACTTTGTGAATTTACGTATTTTCCTTCTTTCCACTCATGTGTTTTTTTTTTTTTTTTTTCTTAAATTGGTCGACCTCAAAATTTACCCGGCCTGAGGTGCTGCATATTGATTTTTTATCCCAGCTGTTAAGGCCTAGTCTCTATTTTGCTGCCCAACCACTCCAACACCCACTTTCCACTGTCTTGAGCGCTGAGTGGCCGCAAGTGCCTGTGTTTGGCTTGACTGCCAAGACTTCATCAATCGAATCTCACTGCCCACTATTGTATAGTTTCATAACTCTGATGTAAAGTTTGATTCAAATCCCAAAATTTCTGAACACTAAATTATATTGATATTAGTATTAGCTGACTTTTTAACGATAAAAAAATAAGGTCATGGAAATTAACACAGAAAGAAGAGGATAAAATAATTCCGAAGAATGTGGCAGGGTATTATTAATTTAATTCAGAAAGTAATATAGGCAGAAGAAAGGTAAATAAAACATTCCAACATCTTTGAGTCTTTAAAAAAACTAAAAAAAAAAAAAAAATTAAAATAAAGAAGCATTGGCCTTGGAGTGTTTCTTAGCCTAAAGCAACAAAAGTAAGGATAAGACGACTACGCCTGGAAACCTTCCATAACCTCTACTGGATTTTACGAAACGTACCCTCTTTACTCAAAGAATTATGAGGGGGAAATTTCCCTTTAAATTACCGCTCATCTCTAAACTTCCCAAGAGGTCCGAAGTTTATGTCGTAATCCAAGCTCGTTTACTTTATAATTTATTTTATTGGACTTTATTAAGAAGGTGGGAGAGCAACTTTAATTGAATGTCGTAAACTTGACGTTTAACTCCAGTCAGAGAAAGCATAAACAACGCATATGCTCCTATAACAACCCAAACCCACATTCACCCGTTCCCGCGCCCACCCTGTAAGACAATAGCCAACATTTAAGCGCAGCGGCCGTAATGAAAATCTATTCATAGGTTTTCCTCTTGCTATACCTTAATGCCTGGAATTTGCGCATACATGTACATACATACAAACCTACAGAAATAATAATTGTCTCTTCAGATCTATAGAAATAATTTGTGTACGTACAACCTACAGAAATAATATTTTGTCATGTACAAAACACTGACAGAATTATTGCTCTTACTCACGTGCATTAGTACTACGTCTGTTCGTTGAATTTTTGTGAACTAATCATCAATCTGAGGTACAACTTCAATTGTAAATCCGACATGAGATTTTCATCTCTGCAACAAAATTCCAGCGGTAATCACAAAATACCTTCAGTTAATTCAACCTGTATGCATTCAGTGCACTTGCTTTTGTGTCTATAATTGTCACGAATAAATACGTTTGAATGGAAGGTAGCTTAAAAATCAAAGAGTTCCTTGAGTTATGAAAAGTCACAATCAATATGAAATTGCCTGAAACGGACCCAGAATACTTGTAATGTATTAACTATTGTAACTATACTTTTCAAAATCCACAGATATACGTGGATATCTTGGAACATCCGGAAATAGCTTTCAGTGCATCCTGAAAGAAAAACGCGGAGGAATTCGGGAACAGGTGGGCGATATGGCACCTTCTTTTGGAACATTATTCGTTGTTTAGGTTGACCTGCAATGCGAATACCTTGTGTAGTATATACTCGATTGCAGGTTACTATATATATATATATATATATATATATATATATATATATATATATACATGCATATATATATATGTGTGTGTGTGTGTAGGTGTGTGTAGGTGTGTGTACGTGTGTGTGCGCCTGTGGGTTATATGTACGGATATCTACACGCAAATGAGCCGTCTCTCAACAGACGCAAGCTACTTCCGACGGTTTCCTTTCGCAAGAAAAACTGATCTAATCATTATTGTCAGGGTCGTGTGCTAGCCGACCCTGAAGAAGAAGAAAAAAAATGGAAATTGGCTCTTTGCTCAGAAGGCCAACTGAATAAAACCACTATTAGAATTCAATTTCACCTTCTGGAAAAAGGTTATTTTCGTTTTAAGCCTCCGATAAAATTCCCAGCGCCATTTGCAGCCTCCGAGACTTCTATTACAGCGGATACTTGAGCTGCCTAATGATCTGAATAATGAGAGTTAGTCTCTTTTCCTCAGGAATCCCTGAAAATTTAGGTGTGTGGGACCTTCTGTTTCTCTGTGTTTGGTTTAAAGGTGTTTAGTGTTTCTTATCGCATGATTAAAATGTTTTTTTATTACTATTTTTTATATGCTTATATCACGTGTTCGTCTTAATAGGAATTAATGTGTTTGATCATATGTTGAGTTGTTTATTGATAATTTCTTATCATATGTTTATATATTTCATCCATTCTTTTCTATTAAAGCTATGCCTCGCATTATCTAGTCAGTGGGAAATATTTAATATTTATATGCAAAGGTAGATTAGCTTTACCCGAGGTTTTAATATAAGAGTTTCACCAAAACGCAGATTATTATCTTAGAAATATTATTATAACGATGTGTTCCTACAAAAAAGTCCATAGAATTATCCGCCTGAGGAAACTCTATTGACTCATTCACCTGGACAAAAGATGTATAGTTATTTTTTCCGTTGATTTTTCCTAGAATTTTGTTTTTTATTTTTCACATTTAAATGAATGTTAGGTTGAGGAATATGACTCATTCATAGACCTCCGAGTTGATCCATGAGTCACAACTCAAGTGCCTCGGCAACCGATTTTGCGATTTAAAATAGTTCAACCTCATGGCCAAACCCAAAACACCACACACCAAGGAAGTTAAATCTAACCTCAATGCCACTCACCAACCACCAGCCACAATCTCTCTCCTGGGTTTTTCGTAATATTTATCTCGGGGGACAAGTCACAGAGGATTACGGTTGTCTCACTGAGGCAACAGGGATAAAACATTGGGTCTATCCTTTTATTTCCCAATGAACAATGAAAGGCATGTTTTGAAGATACAAACACACACATGCATGCATATATATATATATATATATATATATAATATATATATATATATATATATATATTTATTTATTTATATATATATATATATATATATATATATATATTTATATATATATATATACATATATATATATATAATATATATATATATATATATATATATATATATATATGTTAAAAAATCACAGTAGATGCACGTGACTTCATAAATAAGCGAATTCCACAGGAAAATGATAATCAGAAATCCAAGCGCTTTCGTCTATACTCAGACATTGTCAAGGAGTTAATGAGGTACAATTGGAGAGAAAGGTCTCAGGTACAACACAAGATCAAGAATACCAAATGGTTAATTGTCAAAAGGGTAAAAATTAAAAGACATAATCCAGGATTATCGGATATCACACGGTCACAAACCTAAGCAGATTGACCCTAACCGAAATTACAAAGTTTCTTTACAGTCCAAAACATGTAAAAACTGAATATATTAATTTTGTTGCTTATATTTATCTACAACTTTTTTCATTATGGAAGCATCAAGTTTAAATAAACCAAGACTTAAATTTAGAACATTTCTATTATTTGACTTGATGAAACAAGATTCAATGATATTCCTTTTAACTGTGTCATTACATGGGATTAAGGCTCTTGCTTGACTCCAGTTAATAGGATGTCTAAATCTCTATATGTACGAATAATACATTCGATATTTGCCCAGTTCTCACAGAATATTGATGCTGTTTGAGACGTTGTGAAAGAGATTTACCGGTTTGTCCGTAATAGGACTTTAGCACACTTTTTGGCAAGGAATTTCATATATGCAGCCTGGAAGATCTTTAGGAGAATTTTTGATTATTAAACTCTTGACATTAATATTACTGAAAACAACATTTATGTTAAAAAGCTTAAAATTCTAGGAATATCTAAAAACCTTTCATCATAGGGTAATTTTAGAATGTTATGCTTACTAAATTCAAGTTTGTCATTAGTTGAATAAAATGTTTTTCTAGCTCTTTTCCATGCCACATCTACAAACATCCTTGGGTATTTAAGTTTCATTGCAATATCATAAATAGTTTTAATTTCAGTCGTCTATAAAACTGGCGGGTTACAGACACGTAAAGCCCTTATAAACATCCCAGAAAAAACTGAGAATTTAACATTTTGATGGTGATTGGAGTAGTAATGAACAATGAAACAAAAGAGGCAATTTTAGTTGATTTTCGAAAGACTGAAAAGGTGAAATTTCTATAATTTCTATGGACAGTTACATCAAGAAAATTCAAATTACAATTTCTTTCTTCCTCTACGGTAAATTTTATAGAAGGGACTAAATTATTGAGAGTATTAAGGAATTCCTGGAGATTTTCGTGAACTGGCCAAATACAGAAGATATCCACATATCTAAACCAAATAACTTTTTTGGGGCAAAATTCTTGGTAAGAGTTTTGTCTAAAAAAATTCCATGTAAATATTGCTAAGGACAGGAGATGAGGGATTACCCATAGCCATGCGAACTTTTGTACAAAAAATTCCATATTAAAACAAAATTTACTATTTGCGATACATAACCTTATGAGACTAATGAGGTTTGCCACCACTTAAGGGAATGTCATGACGTTCTAATTCCCCCTCCAAATATTCAAGTAAGTCATCTACAGGCACTTTTGTAAATAAAGAGACAGCATCAAAAACTAACCATATTAAAATCAAAATTCAAATTTAAACTATCCAGTTTGTTTATAAAATCAACATTTTTTTTAACATTCGTGGTTAGAAATGTTCCTACCAAAGGAGTAAGAATTTTTACAAGCCATTTAGATAAATTATATGTAACTGAGCCCACTGAACTAATGATTGGACTGATAGGGTTATTGATTTTATGTGTCTTGACTAATCCATACAAATAAGGTAGGGAGGCGCATTGCAGTGTAAGCTGTTTAATTAAATGGTCCAAGCCCTTCAAAATGGATTTAATTTGTTTATTAAAATGGGAGTTCACTGTCTGTGTAGGGTCAAGACCTCAGTTTCGTATAAGTATCAGTAACATTTAGCAATGTCATTATTTTACTTACATAGTCCTTTTATTCACTATTACCACTGCATTAGATTTATCTGCTTTAGTCACTTTCACTGTATCGTCTTCTTTAATTTTCTTAAAAGCCTGGAGAAATCTCACGGGTACATTAGGGGAGAAGGTTTACTCATAGCACCATACACAATACCTTTACAAATATTGATATCATCAGGGCATAGGTTTTGATTAAATTTTTCTAAATAACAAAAGGATTTTGAGATGTCGACACAGTCCAGGTTACCATTAAATTACACCAAAGCTTAACCCATATCCAAAGCCGCTGTCGTAGCACTATCCACTGGCTGGTCTGATAAATTAATCATGAAGTCCACGTTGGCATGCTTAGTCCAGTCGCTTTCAGCAATAAGATTCTCAGCTTGACTTGAAGCTTCCTTTCAAGACGGTTGCAGCACTTCCTCAATTTTCCGTAGCAATAATCCAGCATCCTATTCTTCCAATCAACGGGAACCGTCTGATTAAATCCATACCGTCTGCCTTCTAAGTGTACGAAACGCATCATCTACTTCCACTTTTGTGATGTCGATGTGTTTCTGAAGTATGATGCGTTGAAACTCGTCGAAAGGTCGCTCTGCTAGACGAAGAAAATTCTCACTAGTTAAAATCGACTTGGGCATCACTTGCTCGTTCATACACTTCCGTAGAAAGTTAAGTCGGAGTTTCAGTTTGTGAGCGATGATAAGAGCATTACAGAAGGATGTCACGAATAGAACAAGGAGGAATTAGAACGTCATGACATTCCCTTAAGTGTGGCAAAACCTCATTAGTCTTGAATTAATTATTAAGTAAAATTAAACAAAAATCAATTCTATCAAGGAAATTAATTTATCACAAAAACCAAGAAATTAAATTATTCAAGTAAAATTCAAAGTGTTAAGTAACAATTAAAATTTTGAAAATTAATTCACAAGTGTTAAACAACAATAAAGCTTGAAAAGAATTCTAAGCAAATGCAGCGTAATTCACAAGAGCTAAACTCAATTAAATTTGTAATGATTAATTAATCAAATTGTGAATGTAAATTTAAACACACAGAAAATTTGGAAAATACCAAAATTGCATAATCACTAAGAAAATATTAATCACACAGAATATAATATGTATATAAAAAACACACTTCAATAAGGAAAATGGATAAATGCAAAAAATATCACTTTAATATGAAAAATAAATAAATGCACAATAAAAAAAATCACCAACTCCAAAATGTGAAAATATGGTAAAAATTTCCCCTGGAATAACCTAAGTACTTTCACTATTTCTAGTACTTTTAGAATGTTTCAAGTTAAGTGCACTGAACTTATTGAAAAACTCTCACCTTGCTATACCAATTTTAGAAGGCCTTTTTCGAAAATAACCAAAAAACAAAACACTTTACACGAGGGCGCCGTTACACACTTTCACAACGTCTCTTCAGACTCCACAAAGAACCACTAAGAATATTAAATAAATCTAAGAATATTAAATAAATCTAAGAAAATACCAAAATTAAAACTTATGAGTGACCAACCACTAAATATAGAATCTTTACGTTAATGTGAAATCAAAATTCTCTCATATGGCTTTAGAGAGAAGAGAGAGAGAGAGAGAGAGAGAGAGAGAGAGAGAGAGAGAGAGAGAGAGAGAGTGGTCTCTGATATCGTAATGAACAAAAATTGCTCTCGTAGTATGGAAACTTCGGAGTGGACCTCATCTAAAATTGCTAGGCAAAAAATTTTGGGAACGAGACACAGCCATTATCTTAAAAATTCTCTTTCAAAACAATAAATAGAGAGAAAGTGGGATTACAATTATAAATAAAATTTATTTATCACATGATTTAATACAATAAAAGTCTCTTAAAATAAAAGATTATGATTATAGAATTTTTTCTAATGAAATTAATGTCGTGATAAGAGTGACGTCACAAATCTTTCCACTTCAATATTTAAACTATTTATTTGCGAGCCACCAAATTATCTTTTGACAAATCAAGAGATATAAGAGTTAATTTATCAGTAATATTAAATAGTTAAATAAAAGAATCTATATTTTCTTATTTGAAATTAATGGTATCGTAGGCAAAACTTCTAGAAGCTTCTAACATGACGCATCTTTACAGAAAAATAGTCAAATCATCACATGGTTTCTCGACAAAGACGCACAAGTCTGAAACAAATCATGTACGTTGTATGATTGACAGGAGTTCCTCTTATCTTAAGTGATGACAGCAATATTCTACTTTGAACTGACAATGCTAATTTCTCTCTCTGTTCACATTCTACGTTATTCCTTTACTTTTAAATGACATTTTTTTGTGAATTATGAACACATATTACTGAACATATTAACACTAAGCAAACTACTATTGAATCAGAAAACATTGCAAACACTTTTACAACATTTCATAGTTACTGAGGTGAAGGTCCACCATATAAAGTAAAACAAAAAACCGACAGCCTATCACAGCTGTACTATAATACACAGTTCACTGTCGACCGCATCTTTACATCTTGAATTTCGACGCTCCCGTGCGTGTGTGTGTATGTGCGTGTGTGTGTGGCCTGAAGCCGCACCGACCCATGGTACACGCTGTAGGAAGGCAAAGCGTCTCCAGGTGGAAGACAAATGACGACTACCACGCCCATTATCATCCAAAAGGCGTCGTAAATCCTCGTAGACTCACGATGAATAGGTGAACATCCTCTTTCGCATGACGTCAACATGCGACACCTTGCCCCACGTATTCGTAGTTATCTCCAAAAAGTAGCTGAAGGAAGTCTTGCTGGCTTATCCCATTGAAGCGTAGGGAGTGGTGCTTTATGGTCCTTTACGCATTTTCGTCAGTCAGGTCACCGGTAAATTAAAGAGAAATTAACCCTAAACTTATGTTCTCAGAAACTATACACCTGTCAAGGACCAACAAAATAACGATCGCAAAATTCAAAGAAATACAAACTGAACGATGTCTAAGTTAACACTACTGATTGCAAACACTATAGGAAACGGGCCAAAACCAAAACACTCGAACATATCACATAACCACCAAACCAATTCCTACATAAAACCAAAGAACTGAACTTACCAAAACAATTTAACACCTCAAAAGAAAACGGCCCAAATACCAAATTCCTCATTAAAAAAAAAAAAAAAAAAAAAAACAAAAAAAAAAAAAAAAACCGCTCGTCAAATCCCATACCCTATTAGCACAAACCGCCTCAGACAAACGCGAAATCTACAAATAAATAAATAAATAAATAAATAAACAAAAGAATAGACCTATCTTGGCAAATCGTTGCGCTTGTGTAGGGAGAGAGAGAGAGAGAGAGAGAGAGAGAGAGAGAGAGAGAGAGAAACAACCTAAAAAAATGAAAAAAAAAGATAATTACCCAAGGAAACAAAAAGTATTGAAACCAGCCCCCAAATTACAACAAAAATATTCTCTCGAACTCTGATATCTACATTATACCCACAAAATCATAAGAACCCCAGGATACACCCCCTTATTTCACTTGAGCGACCTCAAACAGGAAAAAACTTGGGTCCCAAATTAAGAAATAATAACCAATTCCCAATATTAACTATCAGGAAAACGTTATCCCCCAACTACAACGTTTCGTTCTCTGAATGCACATTACTTGACAACTTCTCGTGCCTATGAGTCAAAACACAACTGAGACATACATGCCACTCTCTATCCATGGCAACTAACGACTCATATCTGCTGTAAAATTCTCAAATATTGAAACATTATCACCATAACGGTCTTAAAAAAAAGAATAAAAAGAATAACATAATGTAGAATGTTTGTTTATATGGTGTTTTTACGTTGCATGGAACCAGTGGTTATTTTCAGCAACGGGACCAACGGCTTTACGTGACTTCCGAATCACGTCGAGAGTGAATTCTATCACCAGAAATACTCATATCACACTCCTCAATGGAATGGCCGAGAATCGAACTCGTGACCAACGAGGTGGGGACTCCAACACCATACCAACCACGCCACTGAGGCGTTCTAATGTAGAATGTGCTTCCCCAAATCTCATAACTGAATTATCACAGCCCAACCATAAAATAAAAGCCCTGAAAATCCACTATTATCAATAAAGAAAGACATGTCATCAATAAAAGACAATTAATTCGACCTCCTTTGGCAATTGATGTTGTACTCGCAACTAGTACACGAACAAAATGTCTGTCTCGAGAACTGAATAATCAATATACCTGGTTCGAAAATAACATCATCAGCTAAAACAGCATTATAAACATAACTCACCTGCCCTTAGGGAAACTTACACTCAAAATTGTGACTCAGCACAAAAAACCAACAATAATAATATAACCACCACCCAGATTAACACCATATCATTCATTCATCACCAACCCACCCAAACAAGAAAAACATTCCCCTCCATTTCACCAATACAACATATGGAATGGAAAAACCAAGTACCTCCTCACTGTTATAACCAATCCAAGCAGGGTAATCCAAAAAGAAACTCTCTTCCCCGAAAATGAACTCAGAGCTTACACACCTAAAAATATTACCACGCATCTTCTCTCTCGAAGGTTTCCACTGCCCCCACCCCCCCACCCCCCCCCCCCCCCCCCACCCCCCCCCCACAAAAAAAAAAAAAAAAAAAAAAAAAAAAAAAACCTACCAAATAATCCAAATAGCTGAAGCCTCTACGTTCCACAAAAATTTTGGCAATCTATAAATAACCTCGAAAAACATTCCTAAGGCGCTCATGTTACCGGCAAAAATTATAAACTACCAGTTTAGCATAACTCTTCTGAGAAGAGCAAAAACTGCCAAAATAAAAGTATCAATTCTTCCAAAATTGCCTCAGAATCCTAGAAAAAAATCACCAGTAAGCCATAACTTATTACAAACAAAACCACAAACCCGAAGTGTCTAAACAAAAGCTTCCCCATATCCACTTCGGCACAGGTCAGCAGAAACTTTGTCAAATCTCTTATCACTGGAAAACTTGCCACAAAAACAACCATGAACAAAAACCAACTCTCAAAGAAAAGAAAAAAAAGACACACACACACACAAGTGCCATACAATTGTTGTACCTTGCAACATGTTCTCATGGAGCCATAAAAAAGAAAAGAAAAGAAAGCGAGAAAAAAAGAGAAACTGACACCTCATCTGATACTGGCTTTACCACACTATCAGTACAAGTGAAAATGCAACAACGGTATTGTGCAAGAGCCCTGGAAATGCAACAATTTCTGAAAAATAAATATCCAGAAAAAAATACAGTGCCATTATTCACACATGCAATATTGCCAAAACAAATTCTCCCCTAAATCTCGTTGCAGCATCAAACAGCTGAAACTAAAAATGTTTCACCGAAAAATCAAGTACGAGAAGTGGTCACATATGGAATCAGCAGAAAGAAACAAAAAAGGTAAGATAAAAATATGTTTGTTATTTCCTATAAAAAGTAAAAACATTTATTATGTTACGTATGTGTAATACATATTATAATAATTATAATACACACATTATTTGAGATAGGCTTTCTATGATTCCTATTATTAACTTTTCATCTTTAATACTGAAATGCTAATACCTGAATAATCACAATCCAGAAAACACAATATAGCCCTAGTAAAAACACAGTGTAGCATAGTACATGTGATTATTCTGGAAAGTTACTGCTCCACGACCCATGAAGTTGGCTCTTTCAGTAAGCCCTCTGCTTCTAATGCACAAATAACTTTTAGGTTGGACAACATGATAGTCAACCTATCTACCCTGGCTGCTGGGGATAGACTGAGCGACTTCGCCGCTTAAGTGGGACAGGATGCAGGCAATGCGTCAGTGCCGCATACGCTTCCGCTGCAGCGGCGACGCCGCATAGTGTGACACAGGCCTTATGACGCCCCCAAATACAAGTTGGCTAAATACTTAGTACCAGAATTCTCTCATAGTAATTGTACCATTAAAAATGATGAACAATTCAAAGAAAAATTATTGTCTCTAGATTCGGATCTTTTTATGACTAGGCTTGATGTAGAGTATCTGTTCACGAATATCCCGGTGGAAGAAACAATTCAAATTATTTTAAACAAGATTTTTCGTATTA
Source organism: Macrobrachium nipponense (assembly GCF_015104395.2). Taxonomy (NCBI): domain Eukaryota; kingdom Metazoa; phylum Arthropoda; class Malacostraca; order Decapoda; family Palaemonidae; genus Macrobrachium; species Macrobrachium nipponense. The sequence continues at coordinate 45,825,192 of NC_087216.1, read as the reverse complement.
CTGATGATCTGTTTCATGGTTTTAATTATGATAATTTTTAAGAGGCTTTTAACTTTGGTAGTGAAGGACACCGCCTTTATTTTTAAGGTATGACTATGGGCAGTCCTGTAAACCCAGTTTTTGCTAATATTTTTATTTGTTAACTGGAGGACCGGTTGCTGCCGTTACGTTGATGATACGTTTATTCTTTTTCGAGACAGAGACAGGGCTGATTCCTTCTTACAATTTGCCAATTCAACCCGCCCTAATGTCAAGTTTACAATTGATTATGAAAACGATAATGTTTTATCTATCTTAGATATAGAAGTGCCACGTCATGCAGACGGTTTAACACCTCAATTTTTTTAGAAAAGACTTTTACTGGACTAGGGACAAATTTTTACAGCTTCAGTAGTTTTAACTTTAAAGAAAACGCTTTATATGCCCTGTGCACAGGGCATATTCTCTCTCCTCTGGCTGGTCTGAATTTCACAATGAGATTACTGTTTTTACAACAATACTTCACCGATAAACTGCTATCCAGCTAAGATTTTCTTCAAATACCTAAACAAGTTTTTTTTTTTTAAATAATAAATTAGTAGAGAAGTATATATATTATATATATATATATATATATATAATATATTATATATTATATATATATATCGAGCTACAAATGTCCTCTAAAATCTAATTCGCTCTACCTCGGAATTAATATATTTTCATGTTTAACCGAAGGGGAATTTTGTTAAGCGATAATAAGAATTGCCGGCCGACGGGCACGAACCATCGACATCTTCAATTCCAGGACTGGCGGTGGCGGGGTTCGTGCCCGTTGGCCGGCAATTCTATTATCTTTTAACAAAATTCCCCTTCGGTTAAGCATATATGAAAATATATTAATTCCGAGGTAGAGCGAATTAGATATTAAAGGACATTTGTAGCTCGATATACGTATATGAATCATGGTAATGTGATATGACTTATATATAATATATTATATATATATATATATATATATCATATATATATATATATTTTATATATATATATATATATATATATATATATAATTATGACAATTATAACAAAAGTTTCCCTTATGATGTACAATATCATAATGGGGGACACTTGAAATACATCACTGAAACAGACCAAATATGTTGAAATTATATAAAAAAATATTTCGTTAAATAAATTCTCTGAAATACATTACTCAATGTCGGCTTACGAATATTAATGATAAAATCACGCAAATTGGAATGGTTATTCATTCATTATAATTCACAACTTTCCATAATTTCACGGTGCCATTCTGCAGACTGACGTCCTGGTCGGAATGCTTGTATGCAGAATATTAAACGCGTTTGCTGCCAACAAATTTGTTCTTCATTCAAGTGAGCAGCTTGTTGCTTTTATGATAATCAGGTGCCTGTTGTCGCTATGTTTTGGAGATTTCAGTATAGAATTATCGTGGTAGGTGTAACGTTAATCTTCCGCTAAAACACTTTCCACGACCATCTCTTGTCTAGTTTTCTGCGAGATCTTTTGGTTAAGAGGGGTGTGGTCTACCCACGAATATATTAAAAGGGTATAAACATTGTCCTAACAATATTGCATCTCTTTGAAATGGCATTTCCATATTGAGAGAGAGAGAGAGAGAGAGAGAGAGAGAGAATAGGCCTGACGTACTCGATGTCTATTATTGAAGATTCACAAAACAGACTAATCCTCATTATTCATCTTAGCCTTAATAATTTCAGCAAGGAAAATGCTTGGTGTATTTTCCTTCATTTTTGAAACTTCCACATGAACGGAAAACAGGCTAAGAAAATCGAAAGGAAAATTGAACATTAATCAACATTACATTATCAATTAATATACCAAATCTCTAACATGACGCGGAAATCTATTGGTAATATTATTATTTTTGGGGAAGGTTAAAATTTAATGTTTAAAACAAAGTAGTTATTATTAAAAAAATAATTCAGGAAATGGATTAATCAGATACAGTTTCATGTTCCAGCACTAAATTTATATATAAATCATTTTAACTACCCACCAGCAACGTCAGTGTAAACAAGATTGCAAAGATGATTGATTGAAAGCCCACCCATCTTACAGGAAAAATATCCCATCATGACCACTAAAAGCATCCATGAAATCCACATTCATCTCTGAAATATTGTTCCCTCAGAGAAGCATAAACAATTATTTATGAATTTTGATTGATTCTCTATTATAACATCTGCTATATTCTTGCCAGATTTACGCAAAACTATTCAGAAATACGAAGAAACAACAACAACAACAATGAGAGCAAATACGGACAGACTATACATAACACGGAAGGAAGGAGGGAGAGGACTACTAAGTATAGAGGACTGCGTCAAGATCGAGAAACAGAGCACTGGGGCAATATCTGAAAACCAGTGAAGACGAGTGGCTAAAGAGTGCATGGGAAGAAGGACTAATAAAAGTAGACGAAGACCCAGAAATATACAGAGACAGGAGAATGGCAAACAGAACAGAGGACTGGCACAACAAACCAATGCACGGACAATACATGAGACAGACTAAAGAACTAGCCAGCGATGACACATGGCAATGGCTACAGAGGGGAGAGCTAAAGAAGGAAACTGAAGGAATGATAACAGCGGCACAAGATCAGGCCCTAAGAACCAGATATGTTCAAAGAACGATAGACGGAAATAACATCTCTCCCATATGTAGGAAGTGCAATACGAAAAATGAAACCATAAACCACATAGCAAGCGAATGCCCGGCACTTGCACAGAACCAGTACAAAAAGAGGCATGATTCAGTGTGGCAAAAGCCTCCACTGGAGCCTGTGGAAGAAACATCAGCTACCTTGCAGTAATAAGTGGTACGAGCACCAACCTGAGGGAGTGATAGAAAACGATCAGGCAAAGATCCTCTGGGACTATGGTATCAGAACGGATAGGGTGATACGTGCAAACAGACCAGACGTGACCTTGATTGACAAAGTCAAGAAGAAAGTATCACTCATTTGATGTCGCAATACCATGGGACACCAGAGTTGAAGAGAAAGAGAGGGAAAAAATGGATAAGTATCAAGATCTGAAAATAGAAATAAGAAGGATATGGGATATGCCAGTGGAAATCGTACCCATAATCATAGGGCACTAGGCACGATCCCAAGATCCCTGAAAAGGAATCTAGAAAAAACTAGAGGCTGGAAGTAGCTCCAGGACTCATGCAGAAGAGTGTGATCCTAGAAACGGCACGCATAGTAAGAAAAGTGATGGACTCCTAAGGAGGCAGGATGCAACCCGGAACCCCACACTATAAATACCACCCAGTCGAATTGGAGGACTGTGATAGAGCACACACAATAATAGTTATATTACTGGGTTATACTTGTTTTTTTTGACTATTCATAATATGCTTTCTTTAAATAGCACAAATTAATATTACTTTCGGTAATACCTTCTATAAAAATATGCGATATTTTTCTTTTATTTCTTTTATCTTATTAAATTATAGCAACCTTATTAAAGCAATAGTGTTTACACTACCACGTAAATATCCCCGCGATTTCTCTGTGTAAAGATGCCAGATCAAAAATTCAATTATACTTCATGAATTGTTGGTTAGTGAATCATACAAATTTACAACATTAAACTTCGACCATGTTGAATGGTATTATTATTATGATTATTAGTAATGGAACTTGATTGACTGACTCCGTAGGGGTTCCTGAATATTTTCTATTGGGATGAGTGACTTTGAAGTATCTCTGCTATGCGGGTCATAGATCAATTAAAACCCAAATCCATGGCTTGGACGTTTATCCTATCCCTGGATAGGTTTTGCTATTTGGTACCCCGTCAAAGGAGCATACCGGTCGAGATCGAACCGAGCGCCCAGAAAAATTTGTGAACATTTTATTTTTACTAGAATGCTTTACATATGAATTTTTTAAATCAATTTAAGCATTGATAAAAACTCCTGAAAAGATAAATACTACCCATTTACAAATTCAATATTTATTACAAATATATTAAAAAATAGGTGGATATATATATATATATATTTACAAAAAATAAATTACGAAAATATTAAAAAAAAAATACAAAATATGCTAAATACATATAAAAAAAAATTGAGGGGATTCCTTCCTAAAGCTACTATTTACAATATGAGACTGCCAGAGAGTGTCGGATCCATAGAGTTCAAAATCTGAAAGTAAAAAACGAAAGGGTAAAGTTTTTTGGCCAAAAAAAAAATTGTTTCAAAATTAAGAAAAAATTTTTCAACGGTACCTAAATGAAATAGAAAGTGGCTTATTTTTTTTTTTTTTTAGAATAAACTCATATTATCCTAGAACGGAATTATTTAAAATATCTGCACTACGATGTAGTTTACTGTTATATCAGGGGCAAAATCTAAAGGTCATTTTTTGACCTCCTAGGTTCACCATGAACATTTTTTTATAAAATTCATTGTAACTACTATAAAATATGATATTTATGCATGAAAATATACCAACATATCACAAATTCTATAGAAAACAAGAATATATAGAGATATGCCAACTCACCTTTCGGGTATGTAAACAAAATGGCCACAATCCACACCAACTTCGACAGCCAAATCTGCCACCTGAACTACTGACTTGCACTAACAAATCTATAAATTGAATTTGCTATGGTGAACCTATCACTTTTTTTTAATCAATATATGAGGGTGTATAGCCATTACTACATTTGCATTTCGTAAGAACATGTAATAAGATAAAGCTCAGAAATTTTATTCTCTCTCTCTCTCTCTCTCTCTCTCTCTCGTAGTGGTTTCAAGGTCAACTGCTTCGCCTCCATCGCTCCCTCACACATTCGAGCTGTTTGCCATAGAGGTGTCAGCAACCTCTCAATTATCATCAACATCACTTTCTAATTCCATTAGAAGTAAGTTGAAAACACCCATGCCCAGAGAATACTGCCTGCTGGCCATTGTTGATAGGAACTGCAAAAAAAAAATGCAAAAACTGAGAAATTGGCATTCAAAGGAAATTGGACCAATATGGCAATATAAGGCACTCAGCAAAACCAAAAACCAATGGCATGCATATGGTGCACACATCATCCCACCCACAGTTTCCAACAATACAAAACTATACAAGCATCAAGAGTGTTCGAAAGGAAATCACTACTTAATAACTTTGCCTTTCGATCCCCCATACGTTAAAAGCGAAAAACGTGTGGTGGTCGTGGTGGTCGAGCTCGACCTGAGCAATTCTCAGAAAAGGGGAAGGACAAAAGGCAAGGAGAACACAGGTTCTGACATGATTGTAATGTGTGGACTGCTGGCCTCTTGCAGGTTGATCACACCCAGATTCGAGAAAGACGAGGATTTATGGGAAAAAACCATGTTTTTTTAAACACTCCTTGGGTCGTGCACGAACCGTCGCACCTATCCAGGGCTAGAGGTCAGCGGTCGCCAAACTTTGGAAGTTGGATGAAATGGATTATGAATTTTGACCATGACTGATTTTCCAGTATCATAGGTCAAGTATGTAAAGAGTTTCTCAGATCTTAATATGTTACTAAAACTTAATGTGCAAGTATTTGGTATTACTCAAATTTTCTTATTTATGTTTTGACGTTTACCTATATTTTTTTTTTAATCTAAATACAGGGTGCGTAAAAATCTCACTGATATCCGATGTCAACAATATCAGGTGTTAAGTATATCTTAATACATGTAGAATATCCTAAACAATGTATAATATCTTTTTCTGAGGCAATTTTTCATACCTTCATAGTTTGAATTTCTTATACCCAGAGAGAAATGTAAGCGTTTCACTGAAAGTTTTGCTTAAAAAGAAAACATGAGTATCACAGTATTTATCTCACGAACCAATATAGTACATGTTAAAGGTGAACTATACATGTCCAGATGTATTATACATGGTACAAATTAAATTTGTGAATAGCAACAACTAGTTACATTGTTGCTACATTGCCTTGGGGTTTTATAATAAAAAGTTGTTGCCTGATCTTTCAACTGGATAAAAAAAGAGTGATTTAATTCATTATTTTTTAGAATAAAGAAACTAAATAGTAACTGTTTCAAACGACTGAATGCCAGAAACAGTTAATTTTAACTGGGTCTCCCCTGCAATAAGGCAGCCAAGTAGAGCATCACTATCCAAAAATGTCATTATTGAAAGAAATACCCCATTTGGGATATTCTTTGCTAGCAAAAATCAATCAATCAATCAATCAATCAATAAATGAAAAACAATTCTTGCCATATAGAGAGGAAGGTTTGGTCTAACCATTGTTTATTTTTCCGGTGGCCGTGCTTGCTATCTCTCATTCTTTGACTCCGCTGAAATTAGGAAAACAGGGTGACAGCTTTTTTCATTGTTCTAAGTTCTGAGAACCATTTATTGACCAGGAAATACCAATTTACTTCCCTTTCGAAACCTTTTACAAGAAGTATCTGTCAGTGAAAGAGAAGTTTACTTTAAGCATTCTTAAACGATTTATAAGTCTCAGGCCCTCCGTCGTTTAAATTTCGCCTAAAATAAATCTAATAAATAATATTATATATATATATATAAAATATATATATATATATATATGTAAATATCTATATATCTATATACAGATATATATATATATATATAGATATAGAGATATATATATATATATATATATATATATACTTATATATATATAGATATATATATATATATAGCTATATATATAGATATATATATATATATATATATATATATATATATATATAGATATATATATATATATCTATATATATATAGATATATATATATATATATATATATATATCTATATATAGATATATATATATATCTATATATATATATATATATATATATATATATATATATATCTATATATATATATCGCTTACTTACTATATATATATATATATATATATATATATATATATATATATATATATATATATATATATATATATGTAAGCGATCTAAATGAAAGAGCCTAAGTTGCTCTTGTAGATAGGCAGACTATGAGGGATGGATGATACCGCTTTATTCTATACTATAAGGAGTACCTAACCAAGATTCATGTTATTCGTCCCATGGAATCAAGGAGTAACCGAGATGTTAGTCAGAGTGGAATTAGCCATCATCATTGGCAGAATCGATCAAGCCATCGTCATTAGAAGACCTGTACAATCCCATCTGATATTCATCATTTAATCTCAGAAGAATATATGTATTTTTTATTTTTTTTACTTACGTTTTTTTCTACTAGAAACCTCACATTAGAAAGATATCATCATGAGTTTAACACATCGTCGTCATAACCAAAGAAGATACCGACTTCGTAAGTTATCAACAAACCCCAAGACACTCCAATGAGTATGGAAGTGCATAAACAACCGACTTAGCGTAAGATTATCGCAAGTCTAAAATTACCTCATAGGGCGCCTTATTATACAAGGCAACAGCCCTTTCACATATTTTACACGCAAACATTGTATCGTCAACAACAAAAACTTTACGCTCACCACCTTAATTATGGAGACTTTACTCTTTGTTAAAGAAAAATACGTGCTTCACACTCCTTCCTTGGCCTGACGATGCGACATCTGTTGGGCGCTTAATTAGTTACTTGTTCAACTGCTTCGGGGTTTCATAATCGCGGATTCGTGTTCACTCTGGATCAGCGGAGGGAACGAACTATTGTGCGCGAGAGTACGCTGACAGGAAGGCCCCATTCTGGGAAGTAAATAACGTTTCATTTTGCTACAATGTAAGCGTGTCCAAAAACACCTTTCGAAAATGTCACCGACTCAGCCAACTCTTAATGAATAATATGTAAGTCACGAGAAAAAATTGCCAACGAGGAAGGATATTTCCAGAACCACTCTGTAAGACAGAATGCTCTATGACCACAGTAACAGCAGGAAATCTGAAAGTATATTGAACGACTGAGTTCTTTTGATGGGAAAGTTTTACGAAACGACTAGCGATGCTCCTGAGTATCGCAACAGAGCTTCGAGGATTCTTAATGAGGAAAAAATGTAACTACGAGATAACTGATGAGCTTATATTAGCCTGGTGCTTGAAATAAGGAGATCGAGGGCGGACGAGATGTCTTCGGTTAATTGGTAATTTAGAATGGGTCGGAGATGTTACTCAATAGAAATCCTGAAGGACGTCTCATTAGTATAGGATCTGCCGCTGTAAGAAAGGAAGGGAGGTGGGATAGGAGTCCTTAATGAGATCCTTGACAGTACGAGGCACTAGCTGATCCTTCTAATAAGCCCTCTATTGACTTTTATTTTCACTTCAGTAATCGTCGTAGTACACATAGGTAGATAGATAGATAGATAGATAGATAGGAGATTATTAACTAGAGAGATAAATAGATACGCAACTAGATATATGATAAACAAACTATCAAAAGCTTTATCAACACGCAAAGAAAGTAATTTCCTTATCGCAAAAGAATAATTAAACTCAAGGAGAGGAAAAGTAAAGGATTTATGAAAGTACACAGGAAACAGGGTGTGATATAATCAACTAATAATACACACACACACACACACACACACACACACACACACACACACAAATATATATATATATATATATATATATATATATATATATATATATATATATATGAAATCCAGTATTTGGATTAACTAACATTTCATCCCCTGTAATCTACGACAAAAAATAAAATAAAATAAAATAGTTCCACTTCCCCACTGAGGTCAAATTCATCAGAGGTGACGGTTTGAGATGAAAAGTAATAAAGTCATTTCCTGCATAACGTACCACTGCCAAAGTTACGAGATAACTGGGCAGCTTCTACAGAAGAATAATGTAGGAGTTCATGTATATTCAGTAAACTTGCCACGCTGAGCGATGCGACTCATGTCATGCATCCTGGTGAACGGAATATCATAGAAACACATGCGCCATGATTGCAGAAAAATTATGACAGAGAAATTCACGAATCGTTCATGAGAGATATATTATGCCTGACCGTTTACATTATCATTAAAATAATGGAACACTAAAAGCGCTTTGCATTATTCTACTTCGTTTGATAACTGTAACATTCAAGTAATATTTAGGAGAGAGTGCTATTGGCAGTATAAATGATTTCGTAACTTCGTATTTTATAAATGAGGCCACCATTGAATGAAAATACATTTCCTTTGAATAGTAAACCTTACACACACACACACACACACAAAGCTTATTTATACCGTACATTATTATTATTATTATTATTATTATTATTATTATTATTATTATTATTATTATTGTTGTTGTTGTTGTTGTTGTTGTTGTTGTTGTTTTTTTTATTGTAACAAAGGCCTGATTTGTTTTGAAGGCCTATAACAAATCGTCTACCAGTTATCCATGTCACAGAGAAAGATATAATATTCTTCACTGTGTTACATATTTTTTTCTTCATAAGACGAGTGTGGTAAAGGAGATTAAATGATAGTTTATTTCGACATAAAATTACTATTTTTCGTTATTTTCATATTCAGTCATTTCACGAGTGAAGTTAATAACCTCGAGATTCAAGAAGAACCATCGCAATAAGTAAAAGAGACAAGAAAGAAGACAGACAAATATTGGGGGTCAGGCTTCAATTCCCTCCCTGAGACAGAAAAAAAGGAAAAAAAATTCATTTGCTGACGGGAAGGGTGACCTTCAGGAAGACGCCCCTATCCGTTCCTCTTGTAGGACTCAGGCTTACTATGGTAAATAAAGTGAGTGGAATGGAGGTAATCTTTCATAGGGTCAAATTATTCTCTCTCTCTCTCTCTCTCGTCTCTCCTCTCTCTCCTCTCTCTCTCTCTCTCCTCTCTCTCTCTCTCGGCTACAGGATGTTGGCATTCTATTACAGAGTCTTTCGCGAATGATAGAAATCATTAACAAACATTGTTAATCTACGTTTGAGTATTAAGAGGTTTTCTGTTGATTTTGCGTAACATCATGTCCCGCCAAAAATATTATCAAAGCCTTTTCTGCTGTTTTATTGTGTTGAGAAACATGCCAATTGTATATAGATTTACATCCCATTGCCAATTTCTGGACCCATCATTTTCATTTTGATCTAGACAGTCCTTTCCCGTTATCATATAAATCCTCACACGTCAACTGAATTATTTCGAAACGCTTATCCTTCCAGTGTGTGCTTAACGATAATTTTCTTTGGATCCCACACATACGAACAATCAACTCCTACGTAAATCATTTATGTTTAAATAAGAAATTATGTTTAAATCAGACCATTAAAATAAAGAAAATTAAGTATTAAAAAATTTTCTGTCATTAATTAAGTTCTGCTTGCGTGAGTCATCTTATTTTTCCTAAAATATTAAGTATGTATCGATGCATGCGCGTGTATCCTCAAAACCGTTAACTGGAACAGATTCGCATATGCAAATCCACATTGCAAGCAATACTTGAATCCTAGACAAATGTTTCCTCAGCCATAACTGGTGTGAAAACAAAATCGTGTGTTGGAAAACCTGTCTCTGCGGAAGAGACGGAAATGCAAATGGTTACTGGATCGTTGAACGCGGTTCCCGTGAGCATATTCCCGAATTGAAACCAAGTACCGACTCTTTCCGGGAAAAAAAGGGGCGAATATCTTAAAGATTAACACACAATCCTCTTGAAAATAATCTCGTTATGTTTCCCACGCCCAACTTACCATATGCGGCAAAAAGACCTAGAGATGCCATTTTTATCGAATTACATAAAAAGTCACGTCTATTGTTTGAATGGGACGTTTACTCCTACTTGTTTAATACTATTACCATAATATGACATATAATTCTCCTTGCTTTATTTCGCCGGTTTTTGTTAGGTTCTGATCTTGCTTTTAGTTTTCTTAAAGTCATAAGTTTTTTGCACATTACTAAAAAGTTTAATCGAAATGCTACAGCCACAGATTAACATTTTTTATATAGATTACAAGTGTGATTAAATTCCAGATTTTCTATTTTATATGACATCACTCAGCAAAGAGTGAAGGAAGGCAATGAGAGTAGAAATGTCTTTGAAGCATTGTAGTGTAAGATGGTTTTGCTTTGTCTTTTATAAATTGTAGATACTCCGGATTCTCGTAGTAAATCTCTTAAAAGATGTCTCAGGCAGTTAGAAATGCACAGTGCAGTTTCCTGACTTCATTAACACAAACTATTCATACAGTTTTGGAACATACAAGCTTAGTTCATATCGAGGGTTGTACGCCTCTGCTATCATCTACTTGCGGCGAAGTGTAGTAATATGATGACGTGTCAGTGTATAAAACCTGTGTTATCCATGGCTGGTAGCACACACAACTGCACCCTCTGGTTGCTCTCTGGCTTCTCTCTTTCTGCCCCTTCTGTCAATACTTTTCCAAAGAAATGTCTCCTCCTCCTAGTATGCAGTTTTTTCTGTTGCCACCCTTTTGGGTGGATAATTTCAACACCTCCTTTGCTGGGCGTGAGTAATTACGTCATCGGAAGTGTCTGGCTTTCCTGGCAGAACAAGGGTTAATCAGGAACTTGATTGTGGAGCAGCCAAATGCTTTTTTTTAATTACCGCTAGCATGATAAACACCTCTGCTCATTTGGGTTATTGTCGCCAGTACGACAAACGCATCCATTGTTTAATGCAACTCTTTCTCACTCGTATTCTTTGACTCTCTCTCTCTTATTCTTTTCTCTCTTTTTATATCTACCCTATTTTCCCTACACTAATATTACAGTAGGATCTGAGAGTTGATTATTCCGTTACAGATTACATATTGTTGAATGTTGGTCTCAAATATTGAGAATGTACTTCGGCTGAACTAAGATGCAACTCTTTCAGAACAGTTACGAAGAAATATAATTTGTAATAAAATAAATTCTCGTGTTTATGTCTGCTATGATTTCTCATGAATCAACATTACGTAACTTCGTTCATATCATTGTAATAATAAAATCTACCTGAAAGGCATTATTCCACCCTAGTACACATCATTTTGTTTATTTTTCTTAAATATCATAATTTCGCAAAGCATATATAATTACATACTGCCAACATGCTTACAATTATCACCTCTTTTCAATAAAGAAATATGTTATTGCTTATTTAAGGTTCTGAAAAGAAATTGGAATTTTATGAAAAGCAGAAAAACGGCAATTTAGTTCTCATTCATGTTCCTGTTTATTGCAAAATGATTTTCCCCGCATTGTAAAGAGAGCCTCTTCAGCCAGATGAGAAACCCAAGAATTGCTGATCCCATTCCGTTCTAGAAAGGGGAATTTCCTCCAAGATTTTCAGCAATGAGTTCGTCGTCCTTGCTTGTTTGCATAGAGTAAAGGTCTTCTTTTACTGTAGAAAGGTTACTTTATAAAGTCTATGATATAGTTCTACTGGTTTCTAGCATTAATGCATGTACTTTCCTATTACCTGATATTTCCTTTCTAGGGTAAGCGATAATGGGTTCAAATTATTCCCAAGGAATAGTGAACTGGATGGCAAAAGATATTTGTGGGACAGTATTTATGATTGTATGGTGTATAAACACACACACACACACACCGATGATTTACACCTAGTTTGTTTTATTTTTCATGTGGTAAAGTGTGGCAAACCACACAATATGTGTGTGTGTGTGTGTGTGGTTTGCCACACTTTAACACATGGAAAATAAAACATACTAGGTGTAAATCATCACCGGTTTCGATTTTGTAACTAGGCTTAGATGAAGAGCCGAATCTGGTGGGATTTACGCCCAGCCTTTCATTTTCCCCGTGGTAAAGTGTGACATATGACGCATAACTTGCGTGTTTGTGTGATCATAATCACATACTGTGTATGTGGAAATATTTAATAACTAATTATGCTAATAACGCTAGAATATATCATCAACATGTTTAATTGCCCTTGAAAAGGAGGTTTGCTGACGGATACAAGCATAGAGTAATTTATCCACTGACGTCAATTTTATTATTCCTCTAATAACCCCACCTATCTTACAGGGAGACGATGACTACCGGTGTCACTGAGTGGCCTGGGAGGTCAAAGGATCGGAAAGACACAATGAGAACGACATCTCTCTCTCTCTCTGGAATTCTTGCTGAAAATATTTACATAACAGGCTGTGGAATTTATGGTATAATATCCACGGATCTGTGGTAAGTCGAGCCTTCGTCAGTAAAAGTTTGATGAAATCTTCTGATTAATGGGTTTACCTTCATAATGGATGTGGAAAGAAATTCGAGGAGTTATCATCAGATGATGCTTCTGAATGGACTACGAAAGGGGCTGATAAAGTGTTTTAATGTCATCAGGTAAATTGTTCATTATCATTTTCGGGCGAAGGGGGCGAACTTTGAGCGTAGGATCAATGAAAAATTTACTCAGATCAGTGAAAAATTACCTGAAAGCAATAACAAAAATTAGCTAAAATCAATAAAATAAATTGCTTCAAATAAAAATAGAATAACACAGATTAATCAAATCATTGCCCCAAGACCAATAAAAAATTTGTTCAGATCAATAAAGAAAATAACCTAGAAAAAATGAGCTCAGATCAATAACACAAATTGCTCAAATAAAAAAAATATATCACTTGGATCAATAAAAGCTTGACTTAGTTCATTAAAAAAATAGCTCCGCTAAAATCAATTAATTCTGATTAATAAAAAATGCTTTAGATTCATAAAAATATGACTCGTATCAATAAAAAAATTACTTCGATTTATAAAGAATTCCCTCAAATAAATAAAATCTTGACTCGGATGAATATAGAAAATTGATTTGAGTTAATGAACAATTAACTTAGATCAATAAAAAATTGGCTTACGTGAAAAAATTACCTCGAATTGAAAGAATAATGACTGATCAGTTCAAAATTTAAGATTTGATTCTAATTAATGAAAACACACGAACCAGCACCTCGATGATGGGTGTTATGTTTCACACGCTACCGCCCACCTATTTTTAGATGCTCTTCGGGAGGAAACTTTTCCTCCTCCAGAACATTTTTAACGTTACACTGATGAGGAACCCCGTTCAGGTGTTCGAAAGTCTTTGTTCTAATTTTTACGTAGAAATAAATTTTTAATATATAATTGTGGATATTTTTTAACAATTTGTTTTAATAAATTTTTTAACAAAAACTTTATTCTGGTCAATAAAAAAATGCCTTGGTTTATTAATGAACTGACCCAGTTTAATTAAAAATGGACTAGGATTTATAAGAAATTGCCTCAGATCAATAAACGTTTGACTAGGATATATGCCTCAGATCAATAAACGTTTACTAGGATATATACTATAAAAATGTGTTTGGATCAATATAAAATTGCCTTGGATCAATAAACTATATACTGATAGAAAATATCTGGCATCAATTAAAAGAATTTAATTGTGTCAATAAAAATCGATTCGGATTAATAAAAACTTACTAGGATTAATGAAGATTTTACTCAGATTAGTGAGAAATTGCCTCAAAGCAATAAAAAAATGTATTTAGATAAAAAAAATTACCTCAAACCAATAAAAAGAATTAGCTAAGATCAACAACAAAAATTGCTCAAATCAATTAAAAAATATCACTTGGATCAATAAAAGATGAATTAGTTCAATAAAACATTGACTCAGATAAAATCAATTGACTCTGATCAGTAAAAATAATTGCTTTAGATCAATAAAAATGACTCAGATCAATAAATAAGTTACTTCGATCTATAGATAATTGCATTAAATCACTAACATATTGACTCGGACAAGTAAAAAATTTATTTGGGTTAATAAACAATTGACTTGCATCAATAAAAAATTGGCTTCCATAAAAAATTGCCTCAGATTAAAAAAATGACTGATTAATTCAGAATTAATTAGATAAATATAAAGTTAATTCTAATTAATAAAAACTTTATTTTGGCTAATAAATTTTTTTTGGTTTTTTTTTTTGGTTTAATAATGAACTTATATATATATGTGTTACGACCCCTAGGAGGCCGTTCTGCAGATTCTATTAAGTGTTACTGAGGGATCGTAGGCAGTAATAATGCAACACAGCGAATGGGAATGTGGTAAACAAACACAAAGAAAATTAAACAATATTTATTATAAAAACAAAAGACTTAACTCTAAATCAACCTTGTGCAAGTAAAATTAAAATAAAAAGTATCCATAAGCCTATATGGCAATTATATGCCCAGAGGACAGGTTATCATGTCTTCTCAACACAAGGTTCACCTAAAACTAAGAACTTAAAACCCTATATCAGTAATAGAAATAGAAAACACTGTACACAACAAATAAATAGCTCTAATAGAGCGGGCCCAAAATCAATACACTAGCTTAAAGCTAAAGAGAACAAGAAGAAAGTAAGAAGTCCAATAAAAGGTTAGAAGAAACCTTAAAAATTACTTACCTAATTAACAAATCTAAATTTGCG
Organism: Macrobrachium nipponense; assembly: GCF_015104395.2. Lineage (NCBI taxonomy): Eukaryota > Metazoa > Arthropoda > Malacostraca > Decapoda > Palaemonidae > Macrobrachium > Macrobrachium nipponense. Next base: position 45,809,731 of record NC_087216.1, on the reverse strand, counting down.
AACGACCACAAATCAATTATACCAACAATAGAGAATATTGGTTAAACCAGCAAAAACTAGGACAATATATCAATATGAATATATATAGATCCTATATGCTCATGTTAAAACGTAAACCAGTTTTTACTCATTCCTTTTGAGGATGAAGATAAGGTTTCCATAAGAAGTCACTGGAGACCACCAGTCCGCTATATCAAGGGAGTTACTATACACTGGGCCAGACCAATAAACACCAGGCGTCTCCGGAAGGAAAATGTAAAGGTCGACACCCTATCTGGTGTTAGCCTCCCTAAGTGACTCCTCACGAGCCTCGACAGCCCAGGCATGCGAAGCAACACCAAGATCCTGGTAATTCTAAGCCCTCATTCCGCGGTAAAGTAGACCATTGCAGTTGACTTTTTCCTATGTTATTTTACTTACTGGACAAGAATTTAAAGTAATATTTATTCGGCCAACTGTAATCAAACCGTAATTTACCTTTGCGATGTACCGACATACAGAGTTCAAAGATAAATAACAGATAAGACAGGCGACCGGCAAAATATTACCTTGAACTCTTGTAAAGTAAGTAAAATAACATAAGAAAACGTCAACTGCCACAGTCTACTTCGACTGAACAATCTTCGAAGTTTTGGTTCAGGTCCAATAAACGTAAACAAACCGCCATATTTGAATTCTGGTAGGGGGTGTGCGATACGTAACCAGCAGGGAGTGTAACATATAGGTTATGATACTAACCTAACCAACCTAACCTAACCTAACCTAGAAGAACGTATTACCTGACCAGGGGGGCGGAGCTCCCCGTACCCCCCCTTAAAGGAAGGCAAGCTTAGAAGTGTAACATAGGTAAGGAGTCGGTGACTGAAACAAAAGCTCTCCTTAGTCTCCTATAACATGGTGCATGCACAGTAGGATTTGTTTGTTTGTATAGTGTTTTTTTTACGTGCATGGCAACCAGTGGTTATTCAGCAACGGACCAACGGCTTTACGTGACTTCCGAACCACGTCGAGAGTGAACTTCTATCATCAGAAATACACATCTCTTACTCCATCAATGGAATGGCCGAGAATCGAACCCGCGACCCCACGAGGTAGGACGCTAATACTATACCAATCACGCCACCGAGGCGCTACAGTAGGATTTGACATCGTAATAGAAGTAGTGATAGGTGGATTTTGTCTATGTAGTGGCTCCATTATCGTTTGTATTTTGTGTTTCAAATGTCATAGATAAGAGGAAATAACACAATAACACAACCAAAACCTTCCCCAAAGCGATTTACCCCACCCATAACCCAGCTTTCCCATCGGGCCCCCTTACCGTAAGATGGAGTTTAAGGCGTAATTCTCCCAAGTGTTTTACCCCACCCAAAACCCCGCATTCCCATCGGTCCCCCTTACTGTAGGATAGAATTCAAAGGTAAATTCAGGTTAATTAGAGCTGGCCAAAAAAAAATATTACTTTAAATTTCTTGTTCAGGAGGTAAAATTCTATAGAAAAAACTAAAAAAAAAAAAAAAAATCACAACTGCCTCAGTCTAGTTCACCGAGATATAAGGGCTTAGATCCACCAAGACCCTCCGTATGCCGGGGCACGGCAGAAGCCTCTCCTACAGAGCTGGGATCCGGCGCCAGCCCTGTCTACCCGTGGACTCCTCCGATGGGGGGGAAAAAGTCAAGGGGGCCGGGTCACAAGTGTCACAAGTCACTGCAAGACTACAAGGTGAAAGCCGTGATCAGAAAGTATGCCGCAGGTGGCTCTTCATACACCGGCGGGTAAAAATTTTCCAATGAATATCGAGAAGAATATCTCCCAAAACAATGTAGCGTTGTGTAATATAAAATATTCTGTGGTAGCTGCTGCACTTAGTCCTTCTGGGATGACAATAAGGCCCGAACTGCCCTGGGAGTAGGAAGGCGAGGTGCTTTTCCAGTGCAACACTCACACCGTCACTTACACTCCGCTGAAAGTAAACAATAAGAAGAAGCGTTAATGTGGTTGTTTGATGTAATATACACAATGAAACAAATACACTTAATACTTAACAATAAAAAGGAAGAGAAATATTAAACTCGACCAAAGCTGATTTAAAAGTACAAACGAAATTATTTACACTTATGTAACAATAAGAAATTGCCTCAGATCAACAAAAGTTTGACTAGGAATATATACTATAAAAATCTAATTGGATCAACATACAATTGCCTTGGTTCTATAAAGTATTTATTCGGCTAAAAATAATGCCCCGCATCAATTAAAAGAATTAATTGTATCCATAAAAATTGATTTGGATCAATAAAAAACTTACTAGGCTCAATGAAATAATTGTTTTACTTCAAGATGGGTAATAAATAATTTGTCTCGATCAAATCAATAAGAAAATTTACTCAGATCAATATAAAAATTAGTTCAAAATGCGCTGAAGAAAGTATGGCACAATCGAGTTTTCATTATAATGCTGTATGAAAGTCTCAGTCACGACCCTGATGAAACTTTCAGCCACAGCCCATGAAAGTTTCGTCCATGGGCAGGTGGTAGCCTGTGTGTTAGCACCTATAGCGGTGTCAGACTCACGATCATGGTTAAATTTCGCATAAAATAAAATACAACAATTGAGGCTAGAGGGGTGCAAATTGGAATGTTTGATGATTGGAGTGTGGATGGGATTAACATACCAATTTGCAGCCCTCTAGCCTTGGTAATATTTAAGATCTGAGGTTTGGACAGAAAAAGTGCAGATGTGCAGACAAATATCCATCTCAATAGTTTGCTTTTACAGAAAACTAAAATTTATTTAGACTAATAAAAAACTGACAAAACCAAAAAGAATTTACACTCGGTGGAAACTGAGGATTATGTGTTTGTTAGTTCTGGTTAAAATATTGTAAACAATTTTTATCTTTTGATCTTCCCCTATAGTCTTCATACACAGAATATATATATATATATATATATATATATATATATATATATATATATATATATGTATATATATATATATATAGTATATATATATATATATATATATTGATATATATATATATATATATGATTTATATATATATATATATATATATATATATATATATATATATATATATATATATATATAGATATATAGATATATATATTGTTCATGATTTTAAGCCAGAAACCAAGGAAAAGGTAGACCGCTTTATAAACAGATTCATTCATCCTTGCCTATATGCAAGTTGCCCCTGTGAACTGGAAACCTCAATAATCTCTCTAAACCCCTCTTCCTCTCATTAGCTGCTCTGGATTTACTCTCCATAGGGGGGGGGGGGCCTGGATGAGGGTGTGGACTAGTTCAGGCAAGATTTTAAAAGAACGGGGCCGCAGCAGCTCTGGTTCAGACTCTCAGACTTTCTCAAGCCCTGCAGACTCCACTCCTCCCTTCTGCTCTCCTGCCTCCTCTGGGGGATCCCACAAGTGTTCTTATGGCTCCATAGTGCACAGAAATATCAGCAAATAAGAAGACTACCAAACCCACGATTTCCAGGTACTGTGAGATATATAAATTTAGTGCAGTCGGGAATTGTTTTTGCCTCTTGTCTGTATTTCATTTTCATTTTTCCAAGGTGACTCTCCCCCCTTCTTTATTCATCTTCTCACTCCACTAATTATGTTTCAATGCTTTGATTAATTCCCTTGTGATACTAGTAAATATCCCCTGGTTAATTCAAGCAATGTGATGGTCCTTTCTGTGCAAACTACCAGTCATTTAATGCCCTTAAGTGGGTTGTAATATTTTATGCTAAGAGCAAGTAGTGTGTTATGATCCCGTGTTCCTCGCCTTCCTACTGATGCTTGAATGCAATCTCTTTACAGACAAACACCATCTGATTGTGGGAGAAATTGGGAACCCTTTACAATAAGGCTTGCATTAAGATGACCCATTTTGCTCAAATTCTGATCTCAGTGTCTGGTTAATTTCCACGCACTGTTTCTGGTGGATCCACAATCAACCACCTCATTAGATTCTGGACCTACCCTTAACTTAACGTAAATATAGTTAATTTAAGCCTGAAGTCCCGAGTTTATATAAATTCCTCCTTTTTTCAGTAATATCGACGTTCTGCCGTAGATTTTTAGTTTGCGACAACTCTCGTCCCTCCTGTCAAGGCCATTTTAAAGAGTGTTAGACTATATTTTCAAGGAAAGAACGAACAGGTCATAACAATATATATATGAATATATATATATACATATATATATATATATATATATATATATATAATATATATATATATATATATATATATATATATATATAATATATATATATATATATATATATATATATATATATACTATATATATATATATATATATATATACTATATATATATATATATATATATATATATATATATATATGACTATATATATATAAGTGTGTGTGTGTGTGTTTAAGGAGGTCGGTGGAATGGTAGTTTGCAGCTAATCAGTAATATAGTTTATCAGTCAAGAAAATTCTTTGGCCATTGTTTATTCTTGGTCTTAAAAAAAAAACATAGAAAGGCGCCCGATAAAGAAAATACTTGTATATCTCTTTTTCCAGACTCATCATTCGAATATTACCCTTAAAATTGTTACTAGGTATCATCCGGGGCTCATTATCTTACCAAACACCTCTAAATTATAGCATTTTCATTTCAGTAGGACTGTATTTCACTAATTCCAAAGGTTTTGTATAACTGATAGTTAAAGGGTAAATAGATATTGCGTTTTAATTGCTATGTATTCCTATAGTCAACGTAAAATTGTACAACGAAATAGTAATACTGGCATATGTACAGTTACCTAATTCCTTTGCTATAATATTGCCATATGTATATATTACAAGGTCTATTTATCGCCTTGTCTAAAACGAAAACTTGGTAACGCGGGCTCCCTCTCAAACATGTCTGGCACCTACCATAAGAAAACCTGCAACCGACATCTCTGCTACTGTTTTCAATTTAATTGAATTTAGGCTAAACCAATCACCAAGAAATAAGAATAATAGAACCTTTATTTCCGTAAAAACTAACGTGATAAAAAAGGAAAACGAATAAAAAAAAACATGAAGTTTAATCACTCCTAGCAAAAATAATTATCTAAAATGAATGACATGTACCACCTCCGACTAAGACATTAATTTACACAATTATTTCCCCACTAACTAGGAGATAAAAGTGTCAGTCAAAAAAAAAGTCTAGAATTCCCATTCTATGTGGCAACATTGGATCCACCTGAAAGAAAAGAAATCATAAATTTCAGAAATCAAATAAAAATGGAAAAACATAAAGCAATAGGCATAAAAGTAAAACAAATATTCATGTGTACACGGGAGGAAAAAAATATTGTTTAGAAACGCAATGTTTCTCCACCAAACATAGTGTCACACAGCGCACCTGAAAATGGTTCAATGTTCAATAAAAGTCTCTTTCCTCCAATACCAAATACCTTTTCCCGTGGATCTTTTATGTGCCTTCCCTTCGGCTTTCCTCAATGATAATCACTTAAAAATTCTGCCGTCTAATGATTCGCTTTTCACCTGATATCTCATTATATTCCTCTCTCACGGGTCCTGATGCTCAAGAGTACGAACTCAGTAACTTCTTCTAGAAGTTCTGTTTTCATTCTCTTGTGACACTGGTCAATTGCGCATGTGCACTCTGGTCTCTTCGATTTGATCCTTTTTACTTCGTCAGCATCTTCCGACTATTACCCCAAAATATTCGCTGATAAACAGCTTTTCTGAAACATACAGTCGCTTGTAGAACAATCCAATCGCTTCTAGATAAAGTCAGTTGCTCCCTGCAATCACACTCTTAACTACCCTATAGGGCATTTATATTAATACATACATACATACATACATACATACATACATACATACATATATACATTACATACATACATCATATATATATATTATATATATAATAATATATATATATATATATATAATATATATATATATCATATATATATATATATATGTATATGTAACCTTACCCTACCCTATGGTCATTCAAAATAAATAAATAAATAAATATATATATATATATATATATATATATATATATATATATATATATATATATATATATTATATATATCAACTACCCTATAGGCATTCAAAATGAATATATATATATATATATATATAAATATAAATATATATATATATATATAGTATTTTCTCTATATATATATATATAAATATATATGTATGCATGTATATATTAAATGCCTTATAGGGTAGTTAAGAATGTGAATGCGGGGAGCAACTGACTTTATCGAGAAGCGATTGGAATGTTCCACAAGCGACTATATGTTTCAGAAAAGCTGTTGGGTAATAGTCGGAAGATGCTGACGAAGTAAAAGGATCTAATTGAAGAAACGCGAGTGCACTTGTTCAAATTGACCAGCGTCACGAGAAAATGCAAACAGAACCTTCTAGAAGGAGTTTCATGAGCACTCAGACCCGTGGAGACGTGATTATAATGAGATATCAGGTGAAAGGCGAATAATTTTTCACAGAGCACGTTAAAGACTTGGCGCATATTCTAAGTTAAAGGAAAAGGGAATTTCGCCATGGAACTCTATCACAAAATCAATATTCTCTTTTGATTCCCATTCTCTTATTGTACTCTACACGTAGGTTTTTGAGTGCGTAAAACAATATAAGAATTCCATACTCTACTACAATAACAACAACAACAACTACTACTACTACTGACATCTGCGTCATCTTTCATAAAGTATATGAAATGGGTGCCTTGTAAAGTACGTCATAATACAGTACCAATGAGTGGGGGGTCTTCAGCAATGACGTTTTACTAGCCCTTATCTACTAACCTGCTAGATTTAGCTAAGTTTCCCTTTAAATTTCTTTTATTTGCTCTGATAATTACCTTAGTTATCAACATTGGACATCGCTGCATACTTTTGTCGATTACGTTGTGGCTTCAAATACCTGTTTCCAAAATGCGAGGGCTAAATTCAATAGGCTTCAGATTAATGACTAATATATCAGATGATATATTGTTAATGGTTAATCTAATTAAGCTACTTTAGTGGTTTTCAGGGTCGTTTCTAATCGGCGAAAATTAATTAGACACGACCCTGAAATGCATAATAGTAGTTCAATTACATTAACCATTAACAATATTTCATCTAATTTATTAGTGATTAATCTGAAACCTATGAAATATAGCCCTCGCCTTTTTTACGCCATAATAAAAATAATTTATGAACCTTAGATAAGGCGAACGCAAGAGCAAGAAGATTAAGTACTGACGTTCATCCAATGCTACATCTCCCTGGTACCATACTCCAATCGGGAAAAGAGAATGGCGCTCGTAAGCTTATGCTTCTGGGACGAGCCTTCATTTCACATTTTTCAGAAATGTCATAGTTGGGTCGAACGAAGTGACGTTCGAGAGTCCCTGGCTTCTTGTTGGCTCATACAAGTGAGACTCATATATTAATCTATCACAAGTGGAAACACGTGCATATTACTGAACACTAACTAACGCGTTGAAAAGATAACATATTATTCTTTATATGTATATATATATACATACATTATATATATATATATATATATATATATTATATTATATATATATATATATATATCATATAGGGATATATATATATATATATAATATATATATATATATATAAATATATATACATATCATATATATTATATATATATATATATATATTATATATATATATATATATATTATATATATATATACTATATATATACACACACACACAAAATCTTTCAATCGAATCGTTACATCACAATAACAACCATTCTTTCCCAGTAGGATTTTTGGATATACGCTTAATGTTGAGATACTTGAAATCTGAGGGGGGGGGGGGGGGGGGGGGGGGGGGGGGGGGGGGGGGGGGGGGGGGGGGGGGGGGGGGGGGTGGGGGGGGGGGGGGGGGGGGGGGGGGGGGGGGGGGGGGGGGGGGGGGGGGGGGAGGGGGGGGGGGGGGGGGGGGGGGGGTGGGGGGGGGGGGGCTGGGGGGGGGGGGGGGGGGGGGGGGGGGGGGGGGGGGGGGGGGGGGGGGTGGGGGGGGGGGGGGGGGGGGGGGGGGAACACTCCCTTCCTAGCTGGAACTTGCACACAGGCCCAGAAACCTGATTTCAACTGAAAACTTTAGCGCCACTAAAAAAGGGCAAAAGTCCAATACAATGGTAAAACTTAAGCGTTTGAAAAAGATTGCTCTTGTGGTTCAGTCCTGAAGGTGTATAATCTTTGAATATGGGTGAATGGAAGAAAAAAAAATTAATATAAGGACAATGCTGGAACGAAAGGGCTTTCTTATAAAATGAAGCAGAAAGACGTGTATACGATTCAAGTGAGTAGAGCAGTGGGAGTCCCTGGGAGGTAAAGAGGATAGTGCACAGGATTTTACTCATAGCTGGTTCATCCATGACATAGAAACCGGAGGATGAACAGGACAATAAATACTGTCGTCTTATTTTCATTTAGAGATGGCCTAAGGTACTGCTTTAAATATTGTTAAGATTTACCATTCCAGTGTTATTATTATTATTATTATTATTATTATTATTATTATTATTATTATTATTATTATTGACTCTGAAAACAACCGCATCCAATTTCTGCGTAGGATCTTCGAAAGCAAAGTGATTCATTTATGTGACATGGTAAAAATTTATTTAGAAATAAAAATAAAAATAAAAATATTAAAACATGTTTTGATTAAAAAGCACTAAAAAATGTAACAAATATAGTAAAAAATATCTTTTTAAACAAACCAGTATTTTCTTCTAATTATATATGTACAAAATGAAAGCGTGGGCCCAAAAATACTACTGGAAGAATGGTTGTTATTGTAATGTACTATTCGACTGAAAGTTATATATATATATATATATTATATATATATATATATATATATATATATATATATATATATGTTTTTTTTTCTTTTATTTGGGCTTACGTTTTTATTTTCTAGACATGATTAAATAGAAAACAAAAAAAAAATCCTAGTGTGTTTAAAAACAATGATTTTTTACTTTTTAGTGTATTTCAATAAAAGCGTGTTTTAGCATTTTATTTATTGTTTATTTTATAATTTTTAGTTTTTGACAGAAATTGTAACCGATTTACAATTGTTGTTAACGAAACTGATATCCCTTTATGGGTGAGGATGACAGAAGGGGGGAGGGGGGAAAAGGATGGAGTGGAGTGGGGGGAGGAGGGGGGCTTGGAGGGGGAAAGGGGGTTGGATGGGGAGGGGGAGAACACAACTAAATTTAACACTTGATTGTATGCTTTGGATTGAGGAGGGGGAAGTGGGAGGGTAAGCGGGTAGGGGAGGTGAAGGGGGAGGGGATGGAAGATGGAAGGGGAGGGGGATGGAAGTGGAGGGGAAGGAAAAAAAGGGAAGGGAAGAGGAGGGCACAGCTAAATCAACACTGATTATGTTTCTTCAGAAGGAGGAGGGGGATGGAAGAGGGAATTGGATCATGCAAGGTTGTACTGTCATCGTGCAAAATTTCGAGTTCATCGCAGAACTCAAGTTAAATAAAAGCATCTAATAAGACCTCTCTCTCCCTCTCTCTCTCTCTTTGAGCTGGAAAACTGCTAAGTTCCCTTTGAAAGACACTTGCGAAGAGATTATATTTATGGGAGTTATTTTGGGAAATAACTATTTTTATCTACGCCAATCATGCTGGAGCAAATTTACATGTTTCTGAGTGTAGGTCTGTGTTTAGTTTCTCTAACCACCATGTATTTGAAAATGTAATTACGTAAAGTGATAACCCAATAATACGCAAAATATAATTAAAAAAATAATTACATGTATTTCAAAATGTAATTACACAGAGTAATGGCCCAGTGATGATTAAACACAAAGATGCTTTAACACTGTTGGCAAGATGACGGATGCCTAACAATGAAATGTCCCAGTAACTTTTGCGATGACCCAGACAAATAATGGACGGTTTTCTATTCTACGGATGGTAACCAAAGGGTCACATCATGACTAGTATCTCCCTTTATTGAACCTTTTGTCCCACATATAATCTCCCTGGACATCAACCCCCCCCCCCCCCCTCCTCCCCCGGCCATACACAAACACATAAATACAAGGGAGGGAACTGCGTTAGGAAAAAACCTGGGTTACTCTAAACCAATTGATCACGCAAGTAAAAGGATGCAGTCGAAATTTATAAAAAAATATTATAAGTATATTCATATTTTGTTGCATTAGCATATTAGGTTAATCTACTCCTTTATTTCTGTGAGAGCACATCCTGAAACTGTATTTAAATCTTCGTAAAACTAGATTTCATAACATTAGATGGTGTCGTGTTTTAAGGGAAGGGATGTCTCTGCATATTTGAGTTAATGACCTTTGGAAATCTTGCCCTTGTCTTAGGAGATTTTAATTACGATTGAAAGAGTCATCTTGGAATCCTATCCTCTAGGATTAAGCAAAGGGAATTCCTATTTTTACGCGTGGTAATTTTCTGTAATCAATAAGATGAAACACGTAATTGGTCTTTGTTGAGGATTCGACAATAACATTGTGACTTACATTTAAATCACAAAAAAAGCAAAGCCTCATTGTTGGATATCTTTGAGAAAGATTGATATTATACTTGAAATGAAACATTCTATTATAATAAAAGAAAAAAAAAGTTTCTATTCATACTGCAAAATCTTGAAAACATATCTGTGTGTGTGTGTGTGTGTGTGTGTGTGTGTGGGTTTGTGCGTGATTAATGACTATATTAAGTCATTAATCTAAGTTTGTTTGAATCATTAATTCAAACAAACTTAGATTCTGAATTTAGGTGCTGATTTTTCGGCGCTTTTGCTCATTACGAAGAGACACTTTAATGATAATTTTTATGCAAATAAGCAACAACCATCTCCCTTCCATATCTCAATTTTTTATCTCTATTATGGGAGAGAACAAAATTCCCCATGTATAAGATTTTACAATTGATACCGAACCTGCCTCTAAAACGTCTATTTTACCTAACCAAGGCAGCCTCCGAGGAAGGCCTTCTGGAAGATGTTTTTCAATCCTTCAAAAATTTCCGTCTAGGGAGCGTTCCTTTGCACCCAGAGTTGTACATTATTGAAATAATGGAAATTCCATCTTCTCGTTTAACTCGGACAGACAATACTCCCAGTAGAAGAAAACTAGAAATATTCTTTACATGCACACACTCACATAAAATTGTCATTCCTGTCCCCTTCTCTTTCTGGCATGGAGGAGAGACATGGAAAAGTCAAGGTTTTTGATTTCTGTTTTTGCTTTATTGAAATGCGACGTGGTAACCCCGAATCGCCCTCACGACTCAAGTCATGCGAAAAGAATGTTTTTCTTCCGGACCATTGTAGGGTCCTTGTCGTACCCACACGTTCATCTCACCTGACCAGTTAACAAACTCACAAGAAACATCGCGTGGCAAACGCGTGTATACAAGAAACACAGTATACGTCCGGCAGCTTTTGTACATATATTTTCATTCATTTTATTGTTGCGTTAAATGTATCAATGGTATCATATGCATTGCAATATCATAATTTCTGCCATTGTACCATAGCTTCAGTCGTGCCATGTAGTATAATGATTTATATGTTTCTTTCCATCCGTCAACAAACACAAGTGATTATGTTGTGACTTCTGTCTTGGTTCGCTTCGAGTCTGTTTGTTGTCTGAATAGATTAATAAGTTAGTCGACGCTGACTCTTACTTACGCCTTCGCTGAAATATTTTTCTTATCTTTCTCCCTCCAACCCCTCTACATCCTATGTCTTCAGTTATGAAACGATACTCTTTCAGCCAATACATACATACATACATATATATATTATATATATATATATTATATATATATAATATATATATATATATATATATATATATACAATATAAATATATATATATATATATATATATATATATATATATATATAGATATATAATATATATATATATATACTGTAACATGCACATAATCTACTATGCATGTCCTCAAGCCCTCAGTTTTAAGTAATCTTAAAAGCAACATACTACATTTTTTTTTCAAGTAAATCAGAGACCACCCATGTCGGTACAAGGAAGCCGCATTTTGCCCCACTTTTAGTCATTAAAGATTTGTCACAGCAGCTTTTGCCGTCTTCACTCCTCCCCTAAAACTCCACCTCTTCCAGCTATTGGCCCTCTCATTGTAACATCTTTCCGACTTGTGTGCTGTCGTCTCAAATTTCCATTTCAGGCAAACTGTTAACTTCTAAGAGGAGTACTGACACCCGAACATGACAACCAAAGGACGAAGATGAGGAAAGCCACATAAAACACAGCTACACCAGCCAGTCAAGAAGATTCTAATAGAGGTCTGGGTGCTGTTCAGTGCAGGGGTCTCTGCCTGACCATCTTCCATCCACATTCTGTATTCCTGTGTGAGGTCGAAGCTTTTTTCCCCAAAGTCCATAACCTAAGTCTGGTGCTACTTCAAGTATCCAATTGTCCAAGGACAAGGTACACTCGATTTGAAATTTGTTTTAATGCACAACTCTTACTTTCTTTCTGCCTGCTCTTATATATAACCTAACTCCCCATTGTGGAAAATATTTGTGACTCTCAAACAGGTTTTAATTCATTTTGCTGTCTCATACCGGTGTTAGATTACTTGCCCTCTCTGCATTAAGCAAGTCCCATTCTCAGGCTCATTAATCACGTTTCAATTGAGCATTACAGTGCATTCTTAATTTGTAAGCATAGGAGACCCATGGAAGTTGTGTGCATTTCCGGTGTTCCATAGTGCCAAGAATGGTTCATAAATTCATCAATTTCAAGTCCCAGGGTGGAAGATTGAAGAGCTGCTGTTATCTATTATCCTATGATTGGTCATAATTCCAATAATAATTTTATTCCATAAATTCCTATTTCCATAAAGGGCTTAACACTCTGCTTTTACCTAGTATCACTAATTGATTTGTGTGATTTGTGAACTAACATAACCTCAGTGCCATGGAGCTAGTGCCTTTAGGTCCTGTATACATATCTTCTGATTTATGTAATAAAAAATTTAGTGTATATTACATTTCCATTAAAGACATTATTTTCTATACATTTTCCCTTGTTTTCTGGTGTTACCACCGCAATGCACCCGTCTTGTCAGATGTTCAGTTAATTTCTAATGTAAATTAGTAGACCTTGCCCGGCCACGCACGTAACAATATATATATATATTATATATTTATATATATATATAGATATATATATATATATATATTATATATGATATATATATATATATATATATATATATATATATATATGTATATATATATATATATATATAGTATATATATAATATATATTATATATATATATATATTGTGTGTGTGTGTGTTTCTACAACTCGAGTGAGATAAAATGTAATTATTGAACACATATCCCTCTTTTAGGTTTATGGCTTTAGCTTTCGATTTTTTTTTTTTCAATATCCATCGTACCTTTTATCACGTGGGATCGCCGCCTTTCCACTAATTCTCCCAGTGTCTCAAGCATGTAACTGAAAGATACAGTCTACCCCTTTTAGTTTCATATTGTCGAAAGTCGCTAAAAATATGGTGTTATTTCGCATCTGACATAATATTCGATGTGATTAACACAGCAAATAATTCCGCTAAACCTGTAAATACTAAGAACCTTGAGGATACATAAATTGCGTAATTGGAATGTAAAGAGGATTTTTCCTTCTTCTGAAAAAAAAAATTATCTTCTGCAATCCCAAGAGAAACTGTTATCTTGCTGAAGAAAGAAACTGAGACATAGATTCCTGTGACAAATGACCATGTGTAAATTCATGAAACTGCCCGGTCCACATCTGCCGGCCCTAAAATATTTGGACGCCGATAGAGAATTCTATATTAACGTGGAAGAAAAAAACGAGGCCTCCACCTTGGAATGGCACACAGAAACTATATGAACAATTGACGTCAAATAATACTTCATGGTATTGTAGCGAAGGCGTGAGTAAGAAACTGCGTCTACAAACTTAATGATTTATTCAGTCAACACAGACATTGCAGTAGCTTGCGAGCGGAAATTTAGTGCCTGACACATAGGCGAAGAAAACAGAGGTCACAGCACAATCAACTGTGTTTGTTGAAGGATGGAAACATGTGCATAAATCTACTATGTACAAGATACAAATGAAGTTGTGATGCATATAGCTGAAATGCTGTCATAGGACTGCATGTGTTAATAATGATATATTTAACATGCAATTAATATGAATGATAATATATGCAGTACCTTCCCAGGAAGCTCCAACCAGGTGACTTCATCAAGGAAACCTATTCATGAACCCTGGATAGACGGCGATAAGTCTAAACGTAGTCTTATATCATTGTTGCACAGGAAAAGCTTTTGTGTTTACTGGGCATTCTTCTAACCCTTTGAGGGATATAATTTTTTCAGCGTATTATTTGATTTAATTTCTATTGAAACTAAGTCTTTATGAGTAGAAAATGACATTTATATAATTCTTTCGTCAAAATTTCACAAAACTGCCAATATTATAGTATGGGACATATATGTACCATTAAGCATCTAGCGCAATTTTCTTATGAACAATCTAATATTGACATAATCTTGAAGTATGCTATTATACAGGGAAAGGAAATAAATAATAAGGGAAATATGTTTATTTTCTTAATACTATTATGAAATTATATCTCTTAGAAAATAACAATTTTCAAATTTGAAGCAAAATAATTAAATTATTATTACTTTATTCATTATCTAGAAAAAGTACACGAATAATAATGGTTGATAAAAATACACTTATGAAAGCTCTATCATGCATAGGGTCATCAGGCCTTTTCATCAGTTTATTATTAATGAAGTGTAGCTTGGCTCGAGTTTCCTTAAACCGCTTCAGTGGCATGATTTTTGCTATGTATGGCACACCAAGGTCAGAGTCACTTGACCAATAGTCTCTAATTGAAGGCAGTATATGATATCCCATAACAATGTTCATACCAAAAAAATGCCTTTAGTTCTTTTATGTCAGTGTCAAAAATATGACCTCTCTGTGTAGCATATAGCTTAGTTTCAGGGTTGACTATAATTTGCAGAAATTTATCAAACTTAGCTACGGACTAGGATCTTCTGTAGTAGCTATAAGAATTTAGCCAAACTCTTGATCTTCTGTTGTATCTTTTGAAACATCCAAAACATTTTCAACATCTTCAGCACTCATCTTGTGCCACCTGAATTTGCTAATGTTGTCAAATGAGGATGGTGAAGATGTGAGAGACTCCTCTCCAGTAACCCCAGAAGTAGTTGCTTGCTCTAGGTTTACAGAAATCTGCTGAGAATCAGCAGGATCAATTATTACTGTGCAATCTTCATTCAAAGAACTATTGTTCTCTAATGCTTCAACATCATCTTCAAGAAATCCTATACTATCTTCCTCATCGAGTACTAAGCGTCCTCTGTATCGATGATGCCTCCAAATAAGATTTCATGGATATCATGTTCATTTATTTATTTTGAATATTTTTCGTCTTCCTGTCATCTGAAACAAGTCATTTTCCTTAAAAACACCGTTTTCTTTCAAAATTATGTCCAGTAACTATTGTAATAACTAACAATAATATTTGAGAAGAAAACCAGAACATTCTAGAATTTCCATGAAAGGGATAATGGTACATCCAAGTACCATAAAATGAAATCGAAATTTTCATATACTAAATAACCAAATATTATTCCTACTACTGTACAAACACAATATATAGATATCTGAAAACAACAAACAAAACATACTGATTAGTATGTTTACCATAAATGCAAAAAGTGTGACGTTCAGGATAAATAAAGTATTTCAAGAGTAAGTGTTGCCAAATACTTAATGAAAATAACCAAAGAAACCATAAAACTGCAATATTACATCATCAACATAAAAAATACACGAAAAGTAAATATTGCATGTGCATTTAAAATCATGGTACATAGCCTATATGTACTAGTAACCCTTAAAAAAGGGTATTCAGTTGGCGTCAAATTTGTATTTGAATTTACTTGACAGACTAAAAGTTTTAGAATATTTAGTGAAGGGTTCCAACGATCGTTTGGTATACAGCAAAAGTTAGTGCCATCTTAAGCCACAGATGATCACGTATAGCGATGTTTTAATGACGTAAATATATATATATATATATATATATATATATATATATATATATATATATATATATATATATAATATATATATATATATGATATATATATACACATATATTTTTTAATTCAAAATATTGCTCATGAATTTTGTTTTAACTGACTACCATAATTTCTTTTTTCTTATTTCTCGGCATAGAAGTTTCATTTTGGGAATTTACCTGGATTTTCTTTCATTGTCGTTATAAGTGTCATTAGCCTACCTACACTTGCAGCAGAATGGTAACTCGGAAACGGAAAAAGTACGAAGAAAACTGGTTTTAGGTCGAAAGTTCAGAAAACCTCACCCACATTTTTTGCTGCAAAAGGGATGTGATGCATTTTTTTTTTTTTTTTGAGCCACAGTCTGTTTGTAAAGGAATGGATCATTACGTTCCACATATCAGTAGAAACTGTATAAAGAACTAAACATTGTTGGGTTTATGAGCTTTGTGTCTTTTGTTTTGTGTCTGTCATACCACCGTCTGTTTACAGATAGATTTAGCTTCCTTCCTATTGCTTTAACCCTTTTTCTTCACATTTTCCCTATTCTCCGGTCTGCTATTATGCCTTTCTTTGGGTTTATAAATTCAGAAATTCATCGGGGTACAAAGACGACATGTTGTGTTACCCGTTTGTGCCTTTCATTAACGATTTTAAATCTAGAATATCAGTTATTGCAGAATGAACTCTACAACGAGTCCCCAAGAAATATGAATCATAACGTGACTACTGCACGTTCACATAAAAAACATATATAATAGATAATTCTTAACAGTTTTCAGTTTATATTTATATATATATATATATATATATATATATATATATATATATATATATATTATATATATATATATATATATATATATAAGTGTGTGTGTTACGAAAGTATATAAGTATGTGATGTATGTTATGAATAGTTGTTATTCAGCCGTTTAGCAGGAGCGAAATATTTTTCTCAATGCACGAGCTGGTCACCTGTGTTTGCGCTGGGTAGCGTGATCTGCCACGTCTTCAGCTTTTTGTTCGCCCTTTTAGAAACTGAGAAATTCCGTTCTCCTGTGATCACGACTGGATTCTTCATCTTTGATCCATAACCTCGGGAGTGATCTGAGAGGGACATGAAAACAGTGTCTCATTGTATAAATGATAAATTTTTTTGGCCAAGCTATGGAACATTTCAATCCGGTTGAAATAGGATTTGTGGGTGTGATCTGGCAACGTAAACCGTACTGCGTATGTGGCATTACGATATGCATCGTGCAAAGAATCTTATAATAAATCGTTCACTCTGGATCGGACCGCGATAGCACGGCACTGGGTCGATCATTGGAATGTTTCGGGAATAGGAAATTCCCAGACTTACAAGATGTTTTCTGTGGACCTGTGTTGAGGGATAAAACTACTTTGAAGTACTGCGCATTTGAAATGGTGTTTGGAAGTGTTCTTGTAGTTCAAAGACCTTAAGACTGTAACGACTTGTGATAATCAATATGTCATATTTAATGATGTCGGATGGAAAAGGGAATTTGACTTATTTTTTCTGGTTGGCTCCAGTTTCCTATTTGATTTTTGTTTCCCCCATTTTTTTTTTAATTTTTTCATTAGCATTTCTTATTTTTGAAGCAGAGTTTACGAACCTTTTGTTTCTTTTAATTACCAGTGCCATTGTTAGATTTTCTGAATAAATTCTAATTTTGTAACTCATGCTTTAATTTAGATGTCTTGGTTAGAGAGAGATGAATGAAGAGTTTCTTCCAAAGCTGAATATGGAGTTGCAAGAGCGACCATTTTATTGCGAAAAAAAGAACATTCCTTGCTGCAAATACAAACGTGATGGCTTTGATTCCCCTACAAAATGGAAGCGTTTTCACCAATAATTTTTGGAGTACACCTTTGCATTCCACCTGAACTGAATTTTTCGGGGTGCAAAAATCTCGGTTTCTTCAGATTTTCCATCGAAGACCTTTGGAAAATCCATCTGATTTCTTGTGTCATGTTAGAAAATTATTACAGTGCTTGTATACTTGCTTATCGAAAGAGTCTCAGTATGTCATACGGAGGGTTAAGTATAAAAAAAGTGGGGGAAATTACAAATAATCAATGATCCACCCGTCATGGAGGAATATTAGGCTCGGGATCCATATAAATATTACGAAAGCTTAACAAGGGATTATTGCTTTATTCAGAACCTAGTTGCACATTAAACTGCTAATCCAATAATCTCTACAAAATAATTTTTGTTCGGAAAGTACAAATATCAGTCCCATCATAAAAAGAAAAAAACGGGAGATTGAGAAATGTTTCGGATAGATTTTAGCCTTAATTCCACAGTTATAAAAATATCACAATTCGCTAGTTTTAATGTAAATCGATTATGATTACAAAGGTTGGTGTATCTTGTAGATTACATGAGAAAATTGTACTTACATTTAATCTGGGGAACACATTTTCTTTCCAGAAGCTATTGGGCATCAAAGGAGAAGAGGAGACAAAATTTTCATTTAAACCAAAGTGTACACCACAAAAGGTGAAGTATTTTTACTATTATCAGAGCAAGTATTCTAGATACAACAATAAAGAAAAGAGGAAAAATAATAATTAAGTAACATTCATATCAATGCTTATTGATTATTAGAATCTTAACTGGATTAGTAAGAGAAAGGGTTATAGAATATGGACTACTGTATCAAATGGATATATATGATCCTCGTTAGCATGCATGTTTATTAAATATTAAAAAAAAAAGCAGCAAAGAAAGATGGCTGTTAAGCCGTGTCTGATTGTCTTAGGTATTCTATGAAACTACCCACGCCATATATCTCAATCACATTGACGTCAGCCATTAAGTAGTTGAAAAATATACTGGAAAACAATGTAGTACAATAAAGCTAATTATTACCCTCATAAATTTTGCTTAAGGTCAGTATATTTTACCATTATTCTCCCAAATAATCGTTATCTAAATCCAAGCCAGCAAATGGAAATAATATTCATAAATACATAAAGGAAAACCGGACAGAGAGAGAGAGAGAAAGAGAGAGAGAGAGAGAGAGAGAGAGAGAGAGAGAGAGAGAGAGCTCCCACCCACAGTCCGTAATCCGATTGTGAAAGAGTGATATTTTTACCGGTTTTATTCGTTGTAGGTTTTTAGTAGCCATTGCTAAATATACTGATTTCCTTTTTAAACTTCAAATTTGTCCAACGATCATCATTGACTCATGAGAGTGCACTAAATAATGAAATACGACATCAAGATTAGAGTAATATTTTTTTTCAGTGAAAAATCTAAATTGATACCTATTTCAAAATGCTTCTGCTTGAAGACAAACAGACTGAAAAGATAATTTACAAACCTAAGTGCAATATCTCCCAGGAAACAGGAAACAATTTGGAAAGAAATATTTTGTGTAGTATTGTGTGACCTATGCAAGCTGCTGAGGTTACATCTTGTGATTTGTGAATTTGTTTTTATTGAAATATATGATTAGTAATTTTAAGAATAGGAAAGAATAATTGATAACTGAGAACTTGAATGTGCAGCTCTTTGCACATGAAAATTTGTCCAGTACATTTTGGATTGTGCAACCAGGTGAATCTCCTCCTTTTTGTGGGTGGAATATCTTCAGATATTTAACTTATCTTGTATAGTCCAATTATACAATTAGTATCAGGTGTGATTAGTGTTATGATCCAATAAATGATTGAATAAAAAAAAGAAACAAAAATTTAATCATATTACGACATTGTTGACGTAAAATCTTATTTGTAAAGGATTAAAAAACAATAATAATAGTAACGAAGAGGATTCAACATCGGACGACGTGGACGCCGGTCTTAACATTTTGTTTAGGGCCTATAAGGCTGAAACTCGTATGCATCTCATAAATCGACGTTGTCTTTTCAAAATGTTTCGTTTGAAACTAGGCGTGTAAGAGGCAGACTTCCTGACTGACAGACAGACGGACAGTTTGAGTCAAAATAGAATAAAAGTGCTTCTGCTATGAGTACCAAATCATTGGAAGTTTTAGGGATAAAAAGTGCGAACATGTGTTTTTATAATTTTGCATAAAACTGTCGAAGGAAAATGTGATTAATTAACGTCCTTTTTGTGCGCGTAGTCTTCTGTGATGAATTTTCAGTTTGCATTTTTGGGAGTTCAATCTAAATTAGCATTCCCGGCATAAAAACGCTTATATATATATATATATATATATATATATATACTATATATATATATATATATATATATATCTGTGTGTGTCTGTGTCTGTGTATGTGTCTATCTATGTATATATAAATTAGAGTGTCTCTCTCCCTCAACACTAGGAAGAGAAAAAATATAAGCTTAAAATAGCTTTTACTTCTTAATCATGGATAAGCCTGTTTTAAAAAAAATATTAGCCTCTTCTATCACCTATACAAATACTTCATCAAAAGTTATAGAGCTTTTCATTTTATCTGAGAAATATCTCTTCCACTCCCCTATCAAGCTGTTTCTAGGCTCTCTTCTCCTTGTTGACAGCTACGATTTCTGTACTCATTACATGAGCTTACAATCTTCCCTTCCATCTATATAAAATAACAAAATCTAAACAGTCTGATCCTTTCTATCAATTATGCTCATTTTTATTCACCTGTCTCCTGTCTCCCGGATGCATATTCCCGAAGTACGGGGACCTTCCTGAAAAAAGGGGAACGTCATATCTTAAAAATTACCCATAGAATCTTCTTTAAGAATAATCTCATTATGTTCCCGCACCCAAATTACCTCTCAGATTAAACTGACTCCGCCTAACCTAACCAAACCTAACCTAACCTAACTCTAGGGGCATGGTAAATAAACCGGGCTGGTGCAACACAAGTTTACACCTAGGGGAATTTGCCTCCCAGATTTTCAAGTTTCCATTGTTCATTACTCCTTATATATCTCTCTCTCTGTAACTAACTCCCTAATACCTTCGCTAATGGGCACAGGAATGCTGATGCTGGTTCTTAAATATTGTCCAAAGAAAATCACAGATTGATCAATTTTAATGAGCTTTGCTATTGTCATTGACCCTTATCTCCCTTCAGTTTAAGTAACTTGTTATTTTTTTATCTAATATTTTACTATGAAACTGAAAATTCCTTCACTTTAGTCTAACGGAATTATGAGACTGTCAGTATTTGATAACACGCGAATGAAAGAGATTGAAGTTCATCGTTTAACATTGAAACTTGGTAAGGCATTTGTCAATACAAAACTCCAATACCTAAGACGCAGTTATGAAGTAATGTTATATATAAAAGTAGTGGGATGAAACATATGGCATTTTTTTTTATTTCACCGACTGTTTCAGCATCTGTATTGTTTTATTTAATTTTTACTTTTTTTTTTTTTTAGTTTATTTGTGATTTTGTATAAACGTTTTCTTGAGCTGGACTCAGGCGTATTTCTGTTTCTCATCAACTTGGCACTGGCGTAAATTCTCAGTAAAGGAAGAAAAAATGATAAAAAAGGAATTAAGAGAAAAAAAGTCATCGCTCACTTTGTGAGGAACCCCCAAGAAATCACTCTCATGTCGAAGAGTTACGTGGGAAGAAATGACGTTTAAAAGTTATGGCAACAAAGTTTTAATAACTCTGATAATGTTACGAGCAATCTCATAAACGATATAATAAGATTTTGTGAGGCAATCTTTATTTTTCTAAACTGAAAATTACCTAATTTTAGTTGATTGCATTGCTATTCATAAAAACCAAAAGCTAAAAAGTATTTAAAATCTTACAGAATATTGTCATAGATACTAAAAGGTATCTCAAGATGGAATTTAGCATACTGGCTATGTTACTATTTTAATTTACCGTGTTGTTTTTTATCTTCCTGTTCCTAATAAAAATATCAGAAGTTATAACTAAATGTTCAAGACTGACTACGGTATTTATTTATCCGTTTTTTAACCCATAGGCATCTATTAACCGATTGGGGAGTCTCATCGAACATCAGGGATCGACTCTGTCTACTTTTCAGACAAAATCAAAATTGGTGGAAAACCAAAATTAGATTTAATAAAAATTCTTATTACTTCTTTTTAAATGCATTCAAACAGCGCTGATATCTCATCCATATACCGAGTTTATGAATACCTGACATTCAGGAGATAAATACAGCTTACCTTCTATTATTTTACGTATTCCCGCTGAAACCATAAATTGCTTGGTACTCCCTTCAGTTCCCCAATAAGTGTTCTTAACACAGCCATGCTATCTTGATGAATGTTTTTCTTTCGCTCTGTTTTATCTTGAAGTCCGAATCTTCGCGTGCAATACTCCAAAGACTTTATTGAACTGTTTGAATTGGAGCACTTCCCTTTGTCTTACTAGTTGTCTTTAATACACAATATTCCTCAAATAAACTTGTAATAATGTTAATTCTAAGCATTGCGGTATTTAGATTGGTTAGTGCTACTTTAACGCTTTTACAATAGCTTTTTCAATTATTTAACTTATTTCAATTAATTTCCCTTCAAAAGAGTCAAGCTCTATGTACAGTTCACCTCCTTGTTACCCAAATAACCAGTTTTAGAAAACACTGTAGTTAGCTCTTGAATCAATCTACTCTTCCCCAGCTTACCATGAAGGAAATACTTTCTTCTTTTACAGCTCTCTTTCCTATAATCGTGTTTTCGTTTAGCCTTAACTCACCGTGACTCGAAATATCTTTCCCATGTTTGAAAAATAGACGATCATCGTCTCGACTCAGCCTACTATCCCCTTTCCATTGTTTTTCGTCTTAGTTTTAGTATTACTTTCAGCTCTAAGTTGAGTTGATCATCAGCCATCGCAAAGTTGGTTTGGAAGTCACTTGTTCGACCTCCATTCAAAAACCCGTAAATTTTACCTTTACTAGAGGCATTTTACACTTCATTCCACTTACTTTAGAATCAGTTTTCCACTAAGAAATAATTGGTTTCTTTCCTTAACGTTTCCCCCTATAATTCCAACGTCTTTGTTTTCCCATCTTAGATAACTTTGGTTCGTAGCAAGTGTCATAACTCTGCCATCCTTTTTAGATAATCATGCATTTCATAATTTCTCTTTTTTTTCTACTAAATTTCACCTTCCGGGTCACTTCATCCTGTAAGTCATTATCCTTTCTACAAATTCCTAGAAACATTCTTTCGTTTTAATAAGGTCATCAAGAGTCACCTTCCGGGTCACTTCATCTTGTAAGTCATTATCCTGTCTACAAATTCCGAGAAATATTAATTCGTTTTGATAAGGTAAGAAGTGTCATCTAGTGTGTCTCCAAAGATCAGTGTTTCATCTTGTCATATGACTTACATTCAAAATGAGTAAGTAATATAACGACTGTTTTAGTATTAAAGATGGTGACAATATTTACCCGCATCTGTCTCTGAAAACACGAGCTGTATGACATTTTTTTCCAGTTAGTTTTACTAGAGTACTAACTTTTATAATTACTCAAATTATTCACCGTCTTTCTATTTAGATCAATCTTAATTACTTTGTCTATTTTGCTCTCTAAAACAGCGAAGTTTTTATTTGCATCATTCGTTCAACCTAACACAGCTTTCTAATGTTACTTTTTATTTCCGATTTCATTACTTTTCAAGACGTGTTTTCCATATTTGATAAACCTAATGTTTTCAGTATTGCTGAATGATTTCTCTTTACACTGCTAAAGAACGCCATTTTAGCGTTAAAAATCTAAGCCTATCTATAATTCTGTTTTCCTTTTTTATGTCAGGCTTTCATTTCCACCCTACAGTGCGTTAATGGCATAATATATGTAATCATTCACCAAATGAATCTCAATATCCATCACAAGCTCAACAAAAAACACCCTATATTTCACAAACCTGTGACTTACTTAGAGTATGTGGTAGGTAAGGAAAAAATCGTCTAAAGGAAGCAAATGTAGAAGCCATTCTCAGTTTCCCTCGGCCTACAATCAAAAGGGAACTTAAACGTTTGCTGTGAAAGTGTGGCTTCTACCGACATTTCTGTCCTAACTTCTCTGCAGTAGCATCTCCACTTATGACACTCATCAGCTCCAAGGCACCTTTTGAATGGATAGATAGATGTAAGAATGCATTCCAACATTTTTTTTCTTCTTTTTTTTTTTTTTTAACGGTACATTGTGTGCCCTAAACAAAAAACTAACACACATCTCTTTACCTACTTATTGTAGACAGTGGTACCTCTTTTGCTCTATTTATACTATGTACAATATTAAGCTATAAACAGTTTTGACACTGCTGCTATCCAGAACTACCAACTTCCTCTGTGTCTACCCAGCTCGATCTCCACTCATCGAGACAATGGTGTAGTCTCGGAGGAACGTCCAAATGGGACCTCTTGTGGACCCCAACCCTAAGTCATGTTGCCATCACCAGGTAAATGCCGAGACCCTCTTGCAAGGTCTTCACGCAGACCTCCTCAATTTCTTCAAGAGTCCTACACCTTCCAGTTTGATGGCTATGAGCTGAATGGATGGGATTTTTCCAGTCAGTCTCGGACTCTTGATTTAATGCAGGGGTTATCGTACTTAATGATCTTCAGTTTATGGAGATTATCCAGGGATCCTATATTTCCATCGCTGCTTACTTGGATGTCGATGACAATGGCCTCCTCCTCATTCCAGATGATGAGGTCTGGCTTCTGCAGGCCCTCCTTTGTTGATATTTGGGGTTTGTTAATGGTATTGAAACCCACGTTTTCGGCTCTGTCCTTAAGAAAATCTTTAATTCAGTCATGTCTGCTTATTTTCCAGGGTTGTAATGCTGACAGACTTGAAGGATGTGAATGTAAAGTCCCTGGAATAATGTCGCTAAGATCACATCAGCTGCTAACATCCCGTTTCTCTGGCACTTCTGGCTAGCATCTGGAGGAGGCCCTTGATGCCTTTTAATACAGTTACATACTTGCCACCTCTCAATAGACAGTTGCCTGAGTCTATCTATTTTGACTTAAGGGTCTGTAGAGCTTCCTTTAGTCCACTTTCGTCAGGGGCTTCAATATGATCTAATTTTCCAGCAACTAGGTCTTGACTATGAGATCATTCTATTTAGTTAGGTGCTGATAACTATTTTAAGATGGGTTTTTGGCTTCTCAATACTGAAGTTGTACAATCCAAGGCCCCCTGCAGCCACTGGGGCATAAAAAGTCCCCATTGGCGTATCCTTGGGTAAGAGGAGGGCTTTTCATTACAAACTTAATCGTCTCTTGATCCATGGCCTTTAGATGGTACTTCTGGAGCCTTCCATATATGGTGACATGTTTTGTACATGGGAGCAAAACTACTTTGAGTGCCCAAATCTTCTGCTGCAGCTTCAATGGTACTATCTGTAGGTTGGTCAGTGCATTCTTCAGTTTTTCAGTTATCTTGCTGCCGGCATTTGTGACTGCTCCAACTTCAGTGCCAAGGTAGTTTTAAAAATTATTCAGTTTTCAACACTGGTATGCTTTTCTCTCTAGTAATCCCATTCTCCATACCCCTACTATGGACAAGCTGTTCCTACTTTATATGGATGACAACGATGAAGGTGTAGGTATAGTACTAATACAGCGAGATGACGACTTAGCAACCCTCCATCCTGTATGCTACCAATGAGCCAAGTTGAAGAAACACCAGAATGCATACAGTGTCATTGAAAAAGAATATCTCTCCCTGATATTGGCCTTACAAAAGTTTGCCTGTTACGTTTTAAGATCAAGGAATACTAAAATGAAAAATCATAACCAACGACTTATTAGATGGTCCCTAATGCTTCAGCCTTATTCAGCTGACCATCCACTGCGAGAAAGTAACTACTAACCATTTCAGACCCGATGTGGTATCGTTTTTCGGGAATATCTTCAAAGCTATTAGTCGGACAGTTATGACATTTTAACACAATGCTTACAACACCCCGCCATAATTCATAAAGCTATAGGAATTAGTCAAATTTATATACTTTAGGAGTTTATCTTAAGATTTTAAGTTGTAGTCAGTGAGAACTCACACACCTGACAAAGGTTTCAAACAAAACAAGTCAACTTACTCCCTCCCCTTCATCAGTTCCCTCCTTGCCCAACAAACAAGCTCCGCCATTCCCCTCACACACCCATCCTCCTATCACCTATCACCCCCTCCCACTTCCTTCTCTTCCCCCTCCAATTCTACTATTTCTCTTTCTCTCTCTCTCTCTCTCTCTCTCTCTCTCTCTCTCTCTTTGCATTACACAACACAGTGTAAATTATAAATACACGCATTGTTCATTATTGGATCTCATGATTTTGCCACATTATAACTCAAACGTGTATATCTCAAAAACGAGTTGAGGTAGCTTATGCTAATGAGGTCCACTATGACGTTCAACCTGATTCTACTGTGCTGTCTAAAAATTTTCGTGGACAATTATATTATGATCTTAGATTGTAAGTATGGGTGTGGTAATTTATCTGCACCCCTTGTTCGATTATTCGTATAATGTGATGGGACAGATTGAGCAATGGCATAATCATTTTACAATGAGAAGGCATCAGTAAAATTGTAAAATAATTATTAATTATAGTAGTAACGGGTAATGATATGCAACAAGAATTCATAAATTTCATTTTAATCTTCATTGCTGTAAAGGAATATCTCATCATCATCATCGTACTCAAAAGTAACAATGACGGGTTCCACGCTGCCATGAAGACCAATAATCGTCCTCAAACTTCAAGGATCGCCGAACGCACCTTCCCAAATCTCTATGGTTGCACATATCAAAAAGTCAGAGAGCAATCACACGTTTGCATCCATTTGCGTATCTAAGCAAATTGGCCATTGGCAGCATGATTGTAGCTCACTTTTAGTACCCAGTGACAAACCAATTTCTGGGATCACATACGGGTGAACATTTATAGTATATTACTCACATACTGTATTCAATACTGCCAACCAAGCCAAAACAGTCACGTCTATATATCATTTATATTCCTGTAAAGTGGTATAGATATGTTGATGATATTTTAGCTGTTCTGCCTGTCGGTATTGATGTAAATGATTTACTCTCTAAATTAAATAACCAGGTACCATCAATTAAGTTTACTCTAGAATTAGAAAAAGACAATTGCCTCCCTTTCTTAGATGTTTTGATACATAGAGAACCATTTCAA
>NC_087216.1:45752313-45762313 GCF_015104395.2 Macrobrachium nipponense | reverse complement strand
CAATTCCTTTTTTGTTTCCATGTCCAAGAGGTTCCACGAGAGAACAAAACTACGCAAAAATAGGTGTTTCTGTTCTAAATTTAAGCATGAAAATAAAACCATATTAAATTTCTCCCATTACTCCCTGTCGAACCGAGAGGAATTCCTCCTCTCTCTTGGTTTGGATTTTGCTTTGCCATGTTACAGACCCTCATTTGTACAGTTCTTTGGTAGTCTGGAGTTCCTGTTTTCTAGATTGATCAAGCCTTGATCTCCAACCTAACTTTCGATCAAAACTTCAAGGCCTAGCACAAAAACAAAAAAAACATAATAAACTGTCACGTACTGGGCTCCTTTTTTTTTTTTTTTTTTTAAAGGAAGACATAAATATTATCAAATTGCTTACAAAAAACAAGGACGTTAATATTACCCGTCCAGACAAAGGTAAAGGAGTTGTTATTCTCAACAAGGATGATTATATTTCTAAGGTGAAAACAATTTTAAATGATAATTCTAAGTTCAGAAGTTAGGAACTCCAGAATTTTCAACACTGTTTAAAATAGAAGACAGTATTAATCAATTTCTGAAAAGCTTAAAAGACCGTGGCATTATCACTGAAAATACTTAACAGCCCCTATACAGCTCAGGGTCATCATATGGCTTAATGTACGGCATTCCAAAGGACCATAAAGATAATGTTCCTATCCGTCCTATATCAGCGTCTTATAATAACGCTAATTACAAACTGGCGAAATATCTAGTTCCCATGCTTGCCCTTGGATGAAAATTCTTATAGCCTAAGAATTCATACGAGTTCAAAAATTCCATTCTTGCTCAGGACTCAGACCTTGTTGTGGTAAGCTATTACGTGGAGTCTTTATTTACAAATGTACCAGTACAACAGTCCATTGATGTTATTTTAAGTAAGCTTTTTTCCTACGGATGAGTCTCTTTTATGGGTTCTGTAAGAACGATTTTAAGAAACTTTAAGATCTAGCGGTGCAAGACACCATTTTTGTTTAATGGTTGTTTCTTACTCGCAAATTGATGGTATGGCTATGGGCTCTCCTCTTGGACCCCTGTTTACTGGCATCTCTAGTGTTTCGCTGGAAGAGCACATGCTTGATTCTTTATTGTTAGTTACCATCTACTATTTTACGGTATGTTGACGACACGTTTGCACTCTTTAGAAGTCAGTTTAACGCCGAGAGGTTCCCAACTTTCATCAACTCATTCACCCTATCATCAAATTAACCATTGAACACGAAACCAACAATCAGTTGCACTTTTTAGATATTTTAATTACACACTGCTCTCAAGGCTTCTCAACTTCCGTTTTTAGAAAAAGGACATTCGCTGTTCTTGGTACATAGTTTTTTACAGTTCTGTTCTCTTGATTTTAAGATTAATTCCTTATTAACCATGCTCACCGAGCCTTTGCTTTGTCCTCTCGTTGGCAAGCTTTTCACAATGAAGTCACGTTCTTGCAAAAATATTTTAACAGCAACTGCTTTCCCACCCAGTTATTCTTTAAGCATCTCTCCAAATTTTTAAATAATATTTTCGCTCCACGTCATCCTACTTCTCCCACGTCCTACTATTACCTTTCTATGCAAGCCTTCCTTTTATTCATGATACACCTTTTTATAGGAACTCCATGCTTTAATATATAGTCATCTCCCTGCCGTGAAAATAAAAATATACCCACAAACCACTGAATATTGGTGCCTTTTCAGCTTTAAGGACCGTTTGGATCCATTGACCACCTCGTGTGTTATTTACAAATTTACTTGTCCTCGATGTAATTGAGGAACCTGAATCGACAGTCCATAGAGCTGTCAGCTATAGAATTAGCACTAAGCTTTCAAATCCTGAATTTTCCAACATAAGGGATCATACCGATAATGTATCTATTCTATTCTGTACAAGGACTTTCAGGTTCTGGGACAGAGCTTCCAATCATAAGATTTTAACCATTAATGGAATCATTGTTTATTAAAAAAACTGGTCCCTCTCATTGAACACCCATGCCACGTCTACACCTCTTACCTCTCGTGAACTGTTTACGTTTTTCGGTTGGTCCTTCTTCTGTCTTCACATCAACAGTTTGGCTCCTTATTTGTATTTTTTAACTGTGATTATTTTATTGTACCTTATATTGTGTATTTTAATATTGTAACAACACACCTAAGCTGTAACGGTCATGTAGATTAATACTATATATGGGCGGAAAACTTCAACGCTAAGAAAGATGGGCGTAAAATCCCTGTAAATACAGTTATTACTGGCGCGTAGTGCAATGGAAAACTCACGCCGACAAAAATCGCCGTAAAAATCTCTGTAAATAAAGTTAACACTGGCGTGTAGTGTGGGGCTGAAAACTAACGCCGACGTAAATCGCCGTAAAAAATATCTGTAAATACAATTAACACTGGCGCGTAGTTTGGCAGAAAACTCACGCCGACATAAATCGCCATAGAAATCTCTGTAAATACAGTTACAACGGAGCGTAGTGCGGCGAAAACTCACGAGTTCTGAGTTGTAATGGGTCTGTAATGCCAGTTTAACTGCGAATTGAATAGAATAAAAAAAAAAGGAATTTTGACCCCGTATTTATGAAAAAGTCAACGTGGAAAGCTGTGGAAAATGCAGTTGATAAAATACAACTGGACATATGATTTTTTTTTAATCGTCTCGAGGACAAAGCTGGGATAAAAAATTTTTTTTTTTGTTTTTTTTACCAATGCAAATATTTGGTCTGTCTTACCCTCTCAATACTAGCAATGGTCAGTTTTAATTTTACATTAGCGTCGTAAACAAAACTAAAGGAAGAGGAAGAACCAGAATAAAAATTCTCTCACCAGTGCGTTATTACTGACTCCACAGAACTCCCTATCATACTTGTAAATCTATTTTCCCTCGCGAACCTAAGACCTACATATATATATATATATATATATATATATATATATATATATATATATATATATATCTAGATATATGTGTGTATAGTATACACAAATATATATATATATATATATATATATATATATATATATATATATATATATATATATATATATAATATATATATATATATATATATATATATATATATATATATACTATATATATATATATATATATATATATATATATATATATATATATATATATATGTATATATATATATATATCATGTGTGTGTTCGTGTGTTCTATGGTTACACAAGTGTTTGCAATATCGTTTGGTTATCGTCGTCCCTCATATTAACTATTTTTCACGGAAACAAAGGCAGAAGGGACTGGAAATTTAAACTTATTTGGTAAACTCGCTATGAAGCTGAGATGATGGAAACAAAAATAAAAAAAATCTGGAGTAAAAATATTGCATAAGACGAACAACAAACGGTGTCGCATTTAGGAGATTCTTTTAAGCGTTCCCCAGAACAAGAGACAGGCAGAAAAAACACGTAAGAAAACGTACTCCCTGCCGTTCCATTGATAAGAGTAAAAGAATAATCGCAACCTGAAATAGAGAAGTAAAAGGATTTTTTGCATTTTTGCTATAATATGAGCCGAAATAAAATGGGAAAGGGAGTCAAATTAAAATACTCAGCGAAAAATATTTCCGTCCGCTCCCTGATTCCCCATCCCCCATGCATCTCTCTCTCTCTCTCTGTCTCTCTCTCTCTCTCTCTTGCAGAGATCCCCTGCAGCGGACACGAAGATGCGAGAGGTGAGCATAATAAAAAAGAATAATTAAATAAAAAACGAAGTATCCGTAAATGTATTCATATTTGACGGAAGAAGGTGTCATGTTCCAGTAAAGGAGACTTTATATAGGTATATGAATGAATGTATTGCGACTGTACAGAAAAATAGCATTATAGGGTTTTGGAACAAAAGATTTCGGGAATAAATCAATTGTAGTTACAGGGTCCACGTAATAGTTTTATAAGTGTATAAACTAAAGTAAACAATGAAAAGTAGTCAGGTAAAATGGTGAAACGAAAGAACTCAGAGTGAATGCAGACAAAGACTTTTTCGAACACCATATCATAGTTCGTCACATTCTCGACGGTGACCGAAATTCACATTCTTGAATTTGCATGACCCCATCGTCACTCGTATACTGAATTTATCAGTATACGAGTGAATATCTCAATATGCATATTTTATTTGAACAGTAGTTTACTCATCAACATTCTTTCTGAATTTCTATCTCATGGAGCGCACCTTGCTTTATTAAGATAATTTTTTTTTTTTATACACCTGTAAAAACGCAAAACGTCCAGACTTTTTTTGTCGCACATTGTCGTTGGAATTCTTATTGACACATATGTGTAACTCTAAACGTTTTACAAACAAAATTTTTATTCCTCTTAGAAGTCTTCAAGTAATAATAATAATAATAATAATAATAATAATAATAATAATAATAATAATAATAATAATAATAATAATAATAATAATAATAATAATAATAATAATAATAATAATAATAATAATAATAATAATAGGATTGTATCTGGGGACATCAGGATGGAGTTTGGAATAGAAAAAA
The DNA here is from genome assembly GCF_015104395.2 of Macrobrachium nipponense. Taxonomy (NCBI): domain Eukaryota; kingdom Metazoa; phylum Arthropoda; class Malacostraca; order Decapoda; family Palaemonidae; genus Macrobrachium; species Macrobrachium nipponense. The sequence continues at coordinate 45,757,768 of NC_087216.1, read as the reverse complement.
TGCGCCTTATCACACAACAAACATGCAACATGGCTCAGGAAGTCAAGGAAGAAGAACAGGGAGAATAAAACAAAGATTCACAGACATCACGACAGACAGTCAGACACCAACTAAAGAAAATGCCAAACTGGAAAGCCCCAGGTCCCGATGAAGTCCATGGATACTGGCTCAAAAACTTCAAGGCCCTACACCCACGAATAGCAGAACAACTCCAGCATTGTATCTCAAATCACCAAGCACCCAAATGGATAACCACAGGAAGAACATCCTTAGTACAAAAAGACAAGAGTAAGGGAAATATAGCCAGTAACTACAGGCCTATCACCTGCCTACCATAATGTGGAAGTTACTAACAGGTATCATCAGTGAAAGGCTATACAACTACCTAGAAGAGACAAAACACCATCCCCCACCAACAGAAAGGCTGCAGAAGGAAGTGTAGGGGCACAAAAGACCAGCTCCTGATAGACAAAATGGTAATGAAGAACAGTAGGAGAAGGAAAAACCAACCTAAGCATGGCATGGATAGACTATAAGAAAGCCTTCGACATGATACCACACACATGGCTAATAGAATGCCTGAAAATATATGGAGCAGAGGTAAAATACCATCAGCTTCCTCAAAAATACAATGCGCAACTGGAAATACAATACTTACAAGCTCTGGAATAAGACTAGCAGAGGTTAATATCAGGGAGAGGATCTGCCAGGGCGACTCACTGTCCCCACTACTCTTCGTAGTAGCCATGATTCCCATGACAAAAGTACTACAGAAGATGGATGCCGGGTACCAACTCAAGAAAAGAGGCAAAAAAAACAACCATCTGATGTTCATGGACGACATCAAGCTGTATGGTAAGAGCATCAAGGAAATAGATACCCTAATCCAGACTGTAAGGATTGTATCTGGGGACATCAGGATGGAGTTTGGAATAGAAAAATGCGCCTTAGTCAACATACAAAAAGGCAAAGTAACGAGAACAATGAAGGATAAAGATACCAGATGAGCAACATCAAACACATAGATGAGACAAGATACAAATACCTGGGAATAATGGAAGGAGGAGATATAAAACACCAAGAGATGAAGGACACGATCAGGAAAGAATATATGCAGAGACTCAAGGCGATTAACTCAAGTCAAAAACTCAACGCCGGAAATATGATAAAAGCCATAAACACATGGGCAGTGCCAGTAATCAGATACAGCGCAGGAATAGTGGAATGGACGAAGGCAGAACTCCGCAGCATAGATCAGAAAACCAGGAACAAATGACAATACACAAAGCACTACACCCAAGAGCAAATACGGACAGACTATACATAACACGAAAGGAAGGAGGGAGAAGGACTACTAAGTATAGAGGACTGTGTCAACATCGAAAACAGAGCACTGGGGCAATATCTGAAAACCAGTGAAGACGAGTGGCTAAAGAAGTGCATGGGAGAAGGACTAATAAAAGTAGACGAAGACCCAGAAAATATACAGAGACAGGAGAAAGACAGAAAGAACAGAGGAGGACTGGCACAACAAACCAATGCACGGACAATACATGAGACAGACTAAAGAACTAGCCAGCGATGACAATTGGCAATGGCTACAGAGGGGAGAGCTAAAGAAGGAAACTGAAGGAATGATAACAGCGGCACAAGATCAGGCCCTAAGAACCAGATATGTTCAAAGTATGATAGACGGAAATAACATCTCTCCTATATTTAGGAAGTGCAATACGAAAAATGAAACCATAAACCACATAGCAAGTGAATGCCCGGCACTTGCACAGAACCAGTACAAAAAGAGGCATGATTCAGTGGCAAAAGCCCTCCACTGGAGCCTGTGCAAGAAACATCAGCTACCTTGCAGTAATAAGTGTACGAGCACCAACCTGAAGGAGTGATAGAAAACGATCAGGCAAAGATCCTCTGGGACTATGGTATCAGAACGGATAGGGTGATACGTGCAAACAGACCAGACGTGACGTTGATTGACAAAGTCAAGAAGAAAGTATCACTCATTGATGTCGCAATACCATGGGACACCAGAGTTGAAGAGAAAGAGAGGGAAAAAAATGGATAAGTATCAAGATCTGAAAATAGAAATAAGAAGGATATGGGATATGCCAGTGGAAATCGTACCCATAATCATAGGAGCACTAGGCACGATCCCAAGATCCCTGAAAAGGAATCTGGAAAAACTAGAGGCTGAAGTAGCTCCGGGCCTCATGCAGAAGAGTGTGAGCCTAGAAACGGCACACATAGTAAGAAAAGTGATGGACTCCTAAGGAGCAGGATGCAACCGGAACCCCACACTATAAATACCACCCAGTCGAATTGGAAGACTGTGATAGAGCAAAAAAAAAAAAAATAAAAAAAAAAATAAAAAAAAAATAATAGGATTGTATCTGGGGACATCAGGATGTAGTTTGGAATAGAAAAATGAAAAAGCCTAGTCAACATACAAAAAGGCAAAGTACGAGAACTGAAGGGATAAAGCTACCAGATGGGAGCAACATCAAACACATAGATGAGACAAGATACAAATACCTGGGAATAATGGAAGGAGGAGATATAAAACACCAAGAGATGAAGGACACGATCAGGAAAGAATATATGCAGAGACTCAAGGCGATACTCAAGTCAAAACTCAATGGAGGAAATATGATAAAAGCCATAAACACATGGGCAGTTGGCCAGTAATCAGATACAGCGCAGGAAATAGTGGAATGGACGAAGGCAGAACTCCGCAGCATAGATCAGAAACCAGGAAAACAAAAAATGACAATACACAAAGCACTACACCCAAGAGCAAATACGGACAGGACTATACATAACACGAAAGGAAGGAGGGAGAGGACTACTAAGTATAGAGGACTGTGTCAACATCGAAAACAGAGCACTGGGGCAATATCTGAAAACCAGTGAAGACGAGTGGCTAAAGAGTGCATGGGAAGAAGGACTAATAAAAGTAGACGAAGACCCAGAAATATACAGAGACAGGAGAAAGACAGAAAGAAACAGAGACTGGCACAACAAAACCAATGCAACGGACAAATACATGAGACAGACTAAAGAAACTAGCCAGCGATGACAATTGGCAATGGCTACAGAGGGGAGAGCTAAAGAAGGAAACTGAAGGAATGCTAACAGCGGCACAAGATCAGGCCCTAAGAACCAGATATGTTCAAAGTATGATAGACGGAAATAACATCTCTCCTATATTAGGAAGTGCAATACGAAAAATGAAACCATAAACCACATAGCAAGTGAATGCCCGGCACTTGCACAGAACCAGTACAAAAAGAGGCATGATTCAGTGGCAAAAGCCCTCCACTGGAGCCTGTGCAAGAAACATCAGCTACCTTGCAGTAATAGTGGTACGAGCACCAACCTGAAGGAGTGATAGAAAACGATCAGGCAAAGATCCTCTGGGACTATGGTATCAGAACGGATAGGGTGATACGTGCAAACAGACCAGACGTGACGTTGATTGACAAAGTCAAGAAGAAAGTATCACTCATTGATGTCGCAATACCATGGGACACCAGAGTTGAAGAGAAAGAGAGGGAAAAAATGGGATAAGTATCAAGATCTGAAAATAGAAATAAGAAGGATATGGATATGCCAGTGGAAATCGTACCCATAATCATAGGAGCACTAGCACGATCCCAAGATCCACTGAAAAGGAATCTGGAAAAACTAGAGGCTGAAGTAGCTCCGGGCCTCATGCAGAAGAGTGTGATCCTAGAAACGGCACACATAGTAAGAAAAGTGATGGACTCCTAAGGAGGCAGGATGCAACCCGGAACCCCACACTATAAAATACCACCCAGTCGAATTGGAAGACTGTGATAGAGCAAAAAATAAAAAAATAAAAAAAAAAAAAAAAATAAAAAAAAAATATAGGAGTATCTGGGGACATCAGGATGTAGTTTGGAATAGAAAAATGCGCCTTAGTCAACATACAAAAAAGGCAAAGAATAACGAGAACTGAAGGATAAAGCTACCAGATGGGAGCAACATCAAAACATACTTGAGACAGGATACAAATACCTGGGAATAATGGAAGGAGGGGATATAAAACACCAAGAGATGAAGGACACGATCAGGAAAGAATATATGCAGAGACTCAAGGCGATACTCAAGTCAAAACTCAATGGAGGAAATATGATAAAAGCCATAAACACATGGGCAGTGCCAGTAATCAGATACAGCGCAGGAATAGTGGAATGGACGAAGGCAGAACTCCGCAGCATAGATCAGAAAACCAGGAAAACATATGACAATACACAAAGCACTACACCCAAGAGCAAATACGGACAGACTATACATAACACGAAAGGAAGGAGGGAGAGGACTACTAAGTATAGAGGACTGTGTCAACATCGAAAACAGAGCACTGGGGCAATATCTGAAAACCAGTGAAGGACGAGTGGCTAAAGAGTGCATGGGAAGAAGGACTAATAAAAGTAGACGAAGACCCAGAAATATACCAAAAGAGACAGGAGAAAAGGACAGAGAGAACAGAGGACTGGCACAACAAACCAATGCACGGATAATAATGAGACAGACTAAAGAACTAGCCAGCGATGACAATTGGCAATGGCTACAGAGGGGAGAGCTCAAGAAGGAAACTGAAGGAATGATAAACACGCGCCACAGATCAGGCCCTAAGAACCAAATATGTTCAAAGTAACGATAGGACGGAAATAATCATCTCTCCTATATGTAGGAAGTGCAATACGAAAAATGAAACCATAAACCACATAGCAAGTGAATGCCCGGCACTTGCACAGAACCAGTACAAAAAGAGGCATGATTCAGTGGCAAAAGCCCTCCACTGGAGCCTGTGCAAGAAACATCAGCTACCTTGCAGTAATAAGTGGTACGAGCACCAACCTGAAGGAGTGATAGAAAACGATCTGGCAAAGATCCTCTGTGACTATGGTATGAGAACGGATAGTGTGATACGTGCAAACAGACCAGACGTGACGTTGATTGACAAAGTCAAGAAGAAAGTATCACTCATTGATGTCGCAATACCATGGGACACCAGAGTTGAAGAGAAAGAGAGAGGGAAAAAACGGATAAGTATCAAGATCTGAAAATAGAAATAAGAAGGATATGGGATATGCCAGTGGAAATCGTACCCATAATCATAGGAGCACTAGGCACGATCCAAAGATCCCTGAAAAGGAATCTAGAAAAAACTAGAGGCTGAAGTAGCTCCAGGACTCATGCAGAAGAGTGTGATCCTAGAAACGGCACACATAGTAAGAAAAGTGATGGACTCCTAAGGAGGCAGGATGCAACCCGGAAACCCCACACTATAAATACCACCTAGTCGAATTGGAAGACTGTGATAGAGCCAAAAAAACAAAAAAAAAAAAATAAAAAAAAAAAAAAAAAAAAAATAATAATAATATTGTCTAAAGGGTCCACAATAATACAAAGGGTT
>NC_087216.1:45734105-45751813 GCF_015104395.2 Macrobrachium nipponense | reverse complement strand
TTTACTTGTCTTCGATGTAATCGAGGAACCTTTATTGGATCGACACATGGGTTACTTAAGGTCCGAATCGACAGTCATAGAGCAGTCAGCTATAGAACTAGCACTAAGCTTTCGAATCCCGAATTTTCCAACATAAGGGGTCATACCGATAAATGTAGGTATTCTGTTCAGTGCAAGGACTTTGAGGTTTTGGGCAGAGCTTCCAATCATAAGGTTTTAGCAATTAATGAATCATTGTTTATTTAAAAAAACTGGTCTTCTCACTGAAACACCGATGCCACGTCTACCTCTTTACCTCTCGTGAACTGTTTAAGTTTTTGTTAGTCCTTCCTCTGTCTTCACACCGAACGGTTGGTACTTATTTGTATTTTTAACGGATTGTTTTATTGTACCTTACGTTGTGTATTTTAATGTTGTAGCTTAATTTTATTGTACTAATTAGATAGTTACTTTTTAGCTTGAAAATGAGGCCCGCTGGTTGGCTTCGAAACGTTCCAACTTAATAAAAATATGATTTCCTTGACCTTTGTTGGTGTGCTTTCCCCTGCCTTCATTATATATATATATATATATATATATATATATATATATATATATATATATATATATATATATATATATATACATACGCAATATATATACATACATACATACATACACATGCATACATACATACACATGCATACATACATACACATGCATACATACATATGCATACATACATATATATATATATATATATATATATATATATATATATATATATATTTATATAATTACAGTCGTGAGAGAGAAGGGTAATTAACCATTTTAGCAGGTGGGTTCAATGGACCATAATACAAAATAAAGGTATTTGAATGAGAATATGATCAAACAAGATTTAAATATAATAATGCAAAAATTATTTACAAAACATTGCAATTAGACTTAACGTCAATATAAAAGGAACACAAACGCCATAAAGGACAGGAATGACACAATAGGACAAAATAAATGACAAATGACAACCACGTCTCGAAAAGTAATCACACTGGAAATTAAGAACACTTGAAACAAAAGCACAATTCGTTATTAAACCCTTACAACAATACCACTTATACTTAGGTTATAGATGCATCACAATAAAGTGGACTGCTTCCCTGCCGGACACCAAAGTCCTTGGTTTAGTTGCTGAGTGGAGACCGATTCAAAATTACATTTAGGGGTCGAAAAAATTTAGGATGGGCGGAGCAAGTAAGAAAAATGAGTGTGAAACAAGGCAAACAAGTTTCTGGGAAAGGACAAACGAAAGTGGTATACAGGGGAAAACAGTCAGGCAAAATATATACAATAATTACAATAATGTGGAAGGTGTAATACCTCCCCCTAGAGGATCAAGCCCAGCGGAGTGGCTTGATCAAAGTTAAACACCTTACATCTCCTGAGAAGGTTGAGAATGGGCCCGTGACAAGGCATCAGCAAATACGTTGTCACTGCCCTTGAGGTGCTTTATTTGAAGGTTGAAGTTTTTAAGATATAAAGCCCATCTTAGTAAGCGCTGATTATGGGCCTTGATGCGCTCAAGAAAGGTGAGGGGGTTGTGGTCCGTATAGACATGGATGACGGGAGCTCCTTGTAGATAACATTCAAACTTTTGGAGAGCAAGAACCAAACTTAAAAGCTCCTTCTCTATGGTACTGTAGGACAGCTGATGAGGCTTGAAGCTACTGGAGGTGTATCCTATTGTGTGGAGTACCCCATCAATTTCCTGCAGCAACACTCCTCCAGCACCCGTGTCGCAAGCGTCTACTTGCAAAGAGAAGGGTTTAGAAAAATTAGGACTGTGTAAGACTGGCTCGCTACTCAAAAAATATTTTAAATGTTCAAATGCTGCCCGACATCTCTCATCCCATTCATACTTCTTTTTAGGGCTGGTAAGACTATGTACAGGGGCAACTACTGAAGCAAAATTACGTCAGAACTTCCTGTAATATGAAACCATACCTAGAAATCTTTTAAGGGATTTCCTAGCTATAGGTTCTGGATAGTCAAGAATGGCATTAACATTAGCAGTTTTAGGCCTGACATTACCTCCACCCACAATATGTCCCAAGTAAGTAACTGTGGCTTGACCAAAAACACATTTTTGTAAATTTATTGTTAACTGGGCTTCTCTTAAGCTATCAAAGAGCATATTCAAACGTTTCATAAGCTCTTCCCAAGAATCTCTCATCACCAATATATCATCTAGATATGCAAATACTCCCTCTAGACCCTGAATGGTGTAGTTAATTATGCGTTGAAATGTGGATGGGGCATTTGTTAAACCAAAAGGCATTACTTCATACTGGAATAACCCAAAAGGAGTTATGAAAGCCAATATAAGCTTGGCTCTAGATGTTAACGTCACCTAATAATATCCCTTGAGGAGATCTATCTTGGCTACATACTTTGCTTGGCCCACAGAGTCTATAAGGTCATCTAGATGGGGTAAAGGGTAACTATCCTTAACAGTAGCAGAATTTACTCTCCTGTCGTCTGTACACAGTCGTATGCTGCCATCCTCCTATGGTATCAATAGACAGGGAGACGCCCATGGTGACTTGCTTGGTTTAGCTAATCCATATCTCAGAAGATATTCCACTTCTCCTTTAATCACTAGTTTCTTGGCTGGGCTGATGCAATAAGGGTGTTTTCGTATGGGAGCAGTTCCTGGTAGAAGTTCGATGTCAAGGGTGAGGACTGTACACGGACCTGGATTTTCCTTATAAAGTTCTGGGTAAGAGTAAATAAGATTTTGAAGTCCTTCTGACTGAAAAGGAGAAAGATGTTGACATGAGTTTTCAAAGTCTTTCAGAGCAGCACGATTATCTACAAAACGCCACGAATAGATGAATTCAGGTTCACTTACTTCAGGTTTCTCGTCCTTGACCTTAACATTAACATTTATAATTTTGTCTCCATAACCAGTTTCAGTATTCCTGGAATGATACCTTTTAAGCAGATTGGCATGGATAATTTGAGTACTTTTCCTTCTGTCAGGGGTTTCAATCTCATAGGTATGGTTATTGAAAATTTTAACTACTTTATATGGACCAAAGAATTTGGAGGAAAATGGGGATCAAGGGATAGGAAAATATGCTAACACAAGATCTCCTGGGTTGAACTTCCTAATTTTAGTTTTTTATCATAATTATTTTTCATTTTAACCTGAGCTTTGCTCAAGTTTTCACTGGCTATTTTACAGGCTTTGGAAAGGGTTTCCTTAAAGTTACTCAAATATTGTTGAACAGTTACAGTCTGATTAGAGTCTGGGGGCTTTAACCATTCATCTTTAATTAATGCAAGGGGTCCTCTAAATAATCTCCCATATACCATTTCAAAAGGAGAAACACCAAGGGATTCCTAGGGGGACTCATGTATAGCAAACAAAAACTTTACTCCTTCATCCCAATCAAGATTGCTCTCTAAACAAAACTTTTTTTTTACATACTTTTAAATGTTTGGTGCCATCGTTCAAGGACTCCCTGAGATTCCAGATGATATGCAAATGATAAGCTATGTTTTATATTTAATTTCTTAAGGATTTCTGAAAAGAGGTTACTTGTAAAGTTAGAACCACGATCAGTTTGGATATCCTTGGGGATCCCGTAAGTAGTAAAGAAACTTAAAAGTTTAGCAATATTTTTGGCAGATATATTCTTAAGTGGAATGGCCTCTGGAAAAAGAGTACTGGGACACATAAGAGTTAATATATACTGGTTACCACCTTTCGTCTTGGGCAAGGGTCCAACACAGTATTACTAATTTCTCAAAGGGCTCATATGGAACTAATATAGGCTATAAAGGGGCTTTAGGAATTACTTGGTTAGGTTTGCCAGCTATTTGGCATACATGACATGTCTTTATGAAATCTCCTACGTCTTTCCTCAAATTAGGCCAATAGAACTTATCAAGTATTCTATAGTAAGTTTTGTATTGTCCCAAATGACCACCTGGTCCATCATGTGCAATTTCCATTATATGACTGCGTACTGAAGAAGGGACAACAATTTGGTATTTCTCACTCCAGGTATCTAGATTTGAATAGTTAGAAGGACTGTAAAAACGCATTCGGATACCATTATTATGATAAAAAGAAGGGGATTTATTCAAAGATTTTATATCAACAGCCTTATCATGCAAACAAGATAAAGATTGATCTGACTTCTGGGCAACTATTAGTTTATCTCTAGACATTACCTTAGCTAAGAAATCACTATCTACTTCAAAGTCATTTACCTTTTCTCCTGCTTGGGACCGAGTGTTTCTATGTGTTGGGGCTTGTTCAAGATCTACCTTCTCATCATCCATCAAAGGTTTGTCCAAAACTACCTTATCCTCCATGGAGGTATCAGTGACAATTAAATTGGTACAATTAATTTCCCGGCTAAATCATTACCCAATAGCAATGAACCTCCTTTTACCCGCAATTCTGTATCAATCACCCCTAATTCAACTTTCCCTTTTACAAGTGGACAATCAAGGTAGACACTGGCAAGGCGAATGGATGAGATTCCAGTAAGATCCCTTACAACCACCTTCTCACCAGTTAGATTATTCTCAACATTAGGTAAAGCCTTACTATGCAACAAAGTTAAAGCAGCTCCAGTGCCTCGTAATATAGTGACCCTAGACTTCTGTCCTTTCTCCCCCAAGGCTATTATACCTTCAGACTTAAAATCATCAAACACATCTGGTACATTTGCTTGCACATGCGAAACAGGTTTACTCTGGGAGGTTGAAAATTTTACGTTGGGTTTCATAAAAACATTACGGTAGTTATCAGATCCTTTACATTTAGGGTCTTTACAATTACGAATAGTATGTCCTTCTTTCTTACAATAACTACATTTAGGATTATCAGAACCTTTGAGATTATCATCCGAAATCTGCTGGGATTTTCCTGAAACTGGTTTTACAAAAACCTCAGCCCTTTTATTAGGAACAGACTTATGTATTAAGGAATAAGTGTCAGCCAAGGAAGCAACCTTTAGTAAATCTTTCTCCTGCCTATCTTCAATATAGAGTATTACATTAATGGGAAGCTTCCTTTTAAATTCTTCAAGAACCATTAAATTAATCAGTTCTTCAAAAGAAGTTACTTCAGCACACTTAAGCCATTTCTTGAAAGCTCTAAGCTTGTCAGAAACGAATTCTTGGAAAGTTTGGATATTTGATTTACAGAAGTTACGAAAAGCTTATCTATATCCTTCCTCTGTTATGGAAAGTGCATCTAAGATTGCTTTCTTAACCTGTTTATAATCATTAGTATCATCCAGATGCCTAGCAACCTTAGCAGCTTTACCTGACAATTTAAGTTTAAGGACCCATACCCACTGTTCAGCAGGCCAATTAAGGTGATTAGCAGTTTCCTCAAATACCCGAAAATAATCCTGTGGATCATACTCTGTGAATAAGGGAACTAACTCTATATTTTTAGTCAGGTCAAAGGGAGATAACTCTTGTTCAGTTTGCCTAATCTGAAGATTGATTGAAGCCCTCTCTTGTTCCACCTTGACAGCGAAACTAGCTTCTAATTCTAATTTAGCTTTCTCCATTTCAAACGTTTTCTTTTTCTTTTTCCATTTCAAACTTCGCTCTTTCTTTTTCTCTTTCTTCCCTAGCTTTAAATTCTAACTTAAAATTTTCTTCTCTAGCTTTAAATTCTAACTTAGCTTTCTCCATTTCAAATTTTTCTCTTCCTTCATTAAGAGAAAATTCAGTTCTCTTTTCAGCGGCTTGCAAGGCTAACTCTTCCTGTCTTAAAGCTAACGGAGCTTTTTCACGCTCGACTGCAAGACGTTCAAACTCTAGCTTTTGTTCAATTGTAAGGGAAGGGGTTTTTGGAACAAGATACTGCCTAGCTTAGTCACCCAAGGTTCCAATACGCATATAGTGATCTATTATCACTTTCCTAATGTCAAACTTACGCATACTAGAACGTACCTCAAGGTCTAAATGCCTAGCTACTTCCATTAATTCAGACTTCCTAGCATCGGTAAGGGTATGTAATTCAGAGGAAGGATCCGCCACAAACTTTTGAGTATCAAACTTCCCCATTGTGAAAATTAAAAAGAAACTTCAAGAATAATATAAACACCTGAATTAGAGTTTTACAATTATTCTTAAATTGGAGCTAACTTAGTTAAGCATTGACAACGCATAAAACCATAAACCACGCATAAATAGTAACAGATTAGACAAATATTTATACACAAAACATTTTAGATACGGGAAAATGAGAATGAATAAGGGCGCACTGGAAGAATTTTACTCCCGGTTCAAACCAAAATAAAGTGAAAAGGAAGTACCGTCGCTCAGCTAACAACCGTAACTAACTACACTTTGATTAGAACGGTAACTTCACACACATGTCGAGGCGTTAACAAGATTCATTACACTTTACAGAAAATGAATAACGCAAGAGACTGGTATCTAAGGACCCAGGGAAAGACTAAGCACGTGAAGGTCACGAATAATTCGAGAGAAATGAATTTTCAACAATGGTACGACAGATTAACTTTTTAACCCGCGCACTGAGTCTCAGTTAGGAGAGGAGGGGCGGGGCGGGGGGGGGGGGGGGGGGGGGGTACCACAACAAGGTTACCGGCAGTCGTTTACTAAAACAGAAGTGGCCACCTTCTGTCACCGAAAAATTTACGCACAATGGAAATAAATTCTTCAGCGGTCTAGCAAACACAAAAACAGTCACCTAACTAACTATAACTCAGGATGTTTATATCACGCAAGGTTGAATAACGAATCACCAACTACATAAACAAACAACTGATTCTTAACGAGGTTGTCAATTATTACATACCCACGAAGTTTAGCAAAAATCTCCCGGACAGGCCCCCATAATATTATTACAGTCGTGAGAGAGAAGGGTAATTTACCATTTTAGCAGGTGGGTTCAATGGACCATAATAATACAAAATAAAGGTATTTGAATGAGAATACGATCAAACAAGATCTAAATATAATAATGCAAAAATTATTTACAAAACATTGCAATTAGACTTAACGTCAATATAAAAGGAACACAAACGCCATAAAGGACAGGAATGACACAATAGGACAAAATAAATGACAAATGACAACCACGTCTCGAAAAGTAATCACACTGGAAATTAAGAACACTTGAAACAAAAGCACAATTCGTTATTAAACCCTTACAACAATATCACTTATACTTAGGTTATAGATACATCACAATAAAGTGGACTGCTTCCCTGCCGGACACCAAAGTCCTTGGTTTAGTTGCTGAGTGGAGACCGATTCAAAATTACATTTAGGGGTCGAAAAAATTTAGGATGGGCGGAGCAAGTAAGAAAAAGGAGTGTGAAACAAGGCAAACAAGTTTCTGGGAAAGGACAAAGGAAAGTGGTATACAGGGGAAAACAGTCAGGCAAAATATATACAATAATTACAATAATGTGGAAGGTGTAATTATATATACATACATATATATATATATATATATATATATATATATATATATATATATATATATATATATTATAATAACCCTCCTATCATTATGTAGCAGTTCTAATTACACACCTATTATTGTGTATGATGTTAGCGCCATCTATTGATTGCTGATCGTAGCGGACAGCATGGATGAAATTACCTCCTGTTTTTAATGTATGTAATCCTTGGAAATGTTTACTTCCAAGCTCTGTCAAGTTAATACTTTTGAGTTCGTTATCCGGTGGCTTACGATTCACTTGTTTCTAGTAGTTATTAAGTGGTTATTTGTTATTATTTTGTTATTATATATTCAGGCGTGATTTAAAATAAGTAAAGTCTTTGTTTAATTTTAATTATAGTTTGATAATTCGTTTAACATATCTACTATACCTACATGAAGTGTTGCCCTCATTACCGAAAATTCATGAATAGTCAAGTGGAAAGCTGAAGTTGTGACAAATTGGGGGCCTGACCGGGATCTACTTACATTTGCGTTGCGCTTACGCTCGATCTTGACGGATTGTGAAATTCAATTTGTTGTTTCTCTGTGATGATGGACAACATGAGTGTAGTGTATTAGTGATATTTTGCTAGTTTATAACAGACCACCACCGGATAGTGTTCTCTAGCGCGCTCACACTTTCACTTAGAGAATGTCGTGTTGCAACACGTCATTTTAAGCATACATCGAGATTTTGGAGGACGTGCAGGCAGGGTAATGGCAGCATAGAATTCGTCATTCTTTTAACCCTCGACTCTGTTGACTACCATCGCTTAATGATATCTTCATAGTCGCCCCAACTTCTCGAGGTGCTTCGAGGCATTCTAAACCTCATCATAAGGGAATGAAAGATTCCTTCCTTAGGAACCTCTGTTCCTCTTACTCAGGGTACGACCCTTCGGCTCTTTAAAGGATTTCGGCTTCATATTGTTATGACCACGTTGTCAAGAACTTCGTTCTACCTCGATGGATACTTAAAGGTTTATTCCTTGTTCAGGTAACTGTTGGTACTTCCAATTATTTACTTCATTAAGAATATTTAATTCAAGATTGTTAGTGGATATGCATTATTGGTGAACTAAGTTTTCTGATTGGCATAGATTATTAAAGGCTCGTTCTTTTAAGTGAATTTCTGAACATTGTGGGACTTAAGGATTAGAAATTCCTGTGGTTTGTGGGTACCTTCGCACCATAAATCCATGAATAACCTAACTTTTTAAAGTTTTATAGCTTGTGTATGGTAGTAATATAATTTCCAGTGATATTTTCCATTTTATCAGTATTGAGAGATGCCTTTTGATCTTGAGAAATTTTTAGGTGCACCCAGGGAGCACCTGAATACACTACAGAAGCTAAGAAGGACCAGCTTCGCCAAATAGCTGTAAGGGCAAGAATATCTGTAGGTCATGCTGTGGTGAAAGCTGAACTATTGGGAAAGATCTTAGATTTCCTGATAAATAGTGGTAACATAACTGAAGAAGAGGCTCTTCCCTTAAGGCCTTTAACACTTGAACGAGGTGCTGCTCGTACAGTTACTACAACTGAAGACCCAGAGATAGTGAAATTGAAACTCCAACTTGAACTGCAGCAGCGAACAGTAGAAGCTGCAAATGCCGCAGCAGCAGCTGAACAAAAAGGCTTGAAGCTGCAAATGCCGCAGCAGCAGCTGAACAAAGAAAGGTCGAAGCTGCAAATGCTGCAGCAGCAGCTGAACAAAGGAAGGTAGAAGCTGAGCAAAGAAGACTTGAACTGGAACGAAAAGAAAGAGTTCTGTTGGAAAAGGAACTATCAGCCATAAGAATAGAAGAAAGGTTGGCAGAAAAACAGCTACCTTGATGCTTTTGATCTTAGTAAAGCACGCAAACTCCTGCCTGTCTTCGATGAAAAAGATCCTGATGTATTTTTTCATTACTTTTGAAAACACTGCAACGTCTCTCAACTGGCCTAGAGACCAATATGTTCTCTTAATCAGAAACTCCTTCAAAGGAAAAGCTGCAAATGTGGCAGCACAACTTGTCCAAGAAAGGGATTATGAAGTCTTTAAAACTGCTATATTGGATGCTTATAGTGTTACAGCAGAAGGGTATAGACAAATCTTCAGACAAACTTTGAAGAACCAAGCTCACACGTATCTCGAGTTTTTCACATTGAAGTTGAAGCAGTTTAATAAATGGATAGATAAGGAACAAAAACTACTTTAGAACAATTAAAGAATTTAATAGTTTTAGAGGAATTCCTGAGGCGTATTCCAGCTAATGTGTCAATGTTTATTAGAGAAAAACAAGAAAAAGATGGAAAAAGGGCTGCCCTATTAGCTGATGAATATCATCTCATTCATAAACTTAAACCACATTCGTTCCTCTCCTTCATCTGCCCCCCAGGTTTGTACTTTTTGTAAGAAAGAAGGTCATCATATTAAAGACTGTCCTAGTCCCAAATGCAAAGCATCTCATGGTAAGGCTTCTCCTAATGCGTTTACACAAGGACCCAAATCAGGGAATACTGCAAATAAAACGACACTTCACTGTGCTCAACCTTTATCAGACTTTACAGCATTTACATATCCTGGTAAAGTAAATGATTTCCCAGTGCAAATTTTGAGAGATACAGGGTCATCTCAAACTATCATTAGCTCAAAGTTAAAAGATTTAGCTAAACCAACAGATCAGTATGTAACTGTGTCGGATTTGACTGTCAAAAGGTTTTACCTATTGTACAGATTTCTCTTGATTGTCCTTATTTTAAAGGTTCAACTAATGTCGCCTTGTTGGATTCTGACCTGCCTTGCAAGAACATAGACATGATACTTGGTAATGACTTGGCTCAAACTAACAGTACTCCTAGTCTTATCATTACTCAGCCTGAAGTAGTGATCGAAAAAGCTTGCAAAGAGTTTTCTCCTGTGGTAGAGCTTCCCTGCCAAGTAGTCACTAGGTCTACAACCTCAACTTCTAGAGACACTGAACACACAGGTAAGGTGGATCAAAGTACCTTAGGTGAAAAAGTCCTTGCTGATCTTGTTGATATTCCCTCAGATGAATTTGTAGAGTATCAAAGGTCTGATGATAGTTTGAAAGAATACTTTGATAAAGTAAAAGATGATGTTGATAAAGTAAGTTACCATATTTCTATCTTGATAATAACATCCTTATGAGACGTTATAGGCCTTTGAAGATTGCAGGACAAAATTCCTGGCATGATAGTTACCAGCTAGTAGTTCCTTCTAATCTTCGTGCAGCCTTATTGGATCTTGCTCATTCAGCAGAGTCTCATCTAGGCATTTCTAAAACCTATAAGCGTTTGCTGGACGATTACTACTGGCCTAGTATGAAAGCTGATTGTAAAGCACCACATAGAATCTTGCATCCCTGCCAGGTAACTGGTAAAACCAAATCAGAAAATACCTCCAGCACCATTAGTTCCTATTACTATACCTAATTCTCCATTTGAAAAGGTAATTGTAGATTGTGTTGGTCCACTTCCAAAAACTAAAAAACAAAATGAGTACATTTTAACTGTGTTGTGCCCAACTACTAGATTTCCTTTAGCCATACCTATAAAAAACATATCTGCTAGAACAATTATTGTTAATCTTCTTAAAATATTCACCATTTTTGGTTTTCCAAAAGAGCTTCAGTGTGATCAGGGGACAAACTTCACTAGTGATTTGTTTAAGCAAACTTTAAAGCAGTTAAACATCTCCCATATTTTTGCTTCAGCTTATCACCCTCAGACTAATGGAGCCCTCGAACGCATACACCAGACCATTAAAAGCCTCCTGCGCAAGTACATTTGTGAAACTGGACGAGACTGGGATGAAGACCTGGATCTGCTTATGTATGTACTTAGGAGTACACCTAATGAGTCGACTGGAATTTCTCCCTTCGAGATGATGTTCGCCCGTAGACCTAGGACAAACCTTAGTATGGTAAAAGAAAACATCCTAAGAGGTACTTACAAAGACCAGCAAGTAAGTATTCCACAATACCTTCAAAGTCTTAAGGTTAAATTTGACCATATTTTTGAATTTGCCAATCTGAATTTAACTAACAGTCAGATTCGAATGAAAAACCATTACGATAAAAAGGCCAGAATTAGAACTTTCAAAGTAGGAGATGATGTACTTGTATATCGACCAGTTCCAGGAGCTCCATTGAGAGAAAAATTTATGGGTCCGTATAAAATCACTAAAAGGGTCTCTAAAACAACTTATGCAATTGAAACTCCAGACAAAAGGAAACCTAGCCAGTTAGTGCACATTAATCTAATAAAACCATACCAATCTGCAAAGATTCTCCACAGGTAGTTAACCTGTTAAGTAGAGAGCTTGATCACTCCACTCACAACTCAAGGATAACTACTCCCATCGAGACTTCTCCTAGCACGAAAAACCTAGTACCCGAGGCAGTTGATAATGATAAACTTTTAGCTCTTCTTGAACCAGACGAAGAAGAAACTTTGGCTCATCATATTTTGTCATGGAAAGATGCTAGTAACTCAGATTCTTTCTTTACTTTCACAGTATCTTGGTCATCTTCCTAAGGTGGAAAGGGAAGAATTAGAGGCTGTTCTGAAGTCTTATCCTGCAATATGTTCAGACACTCCTGGTTGCTGTACCTTGGTGAAACATGATGTTGTGCTAGAAACCAAAACACCAATCCCGTTCGTCAACCTTATCGGGTGTCCCATCATATATTACCAGCCTTGAAGGCTGAGGTTGAGTATTTACTAAAACTAGATTTGGCTGCACCAAGTAGGTCTCCCTGGGCATCGCCTTGTATTTTAGTCAAAAAGCCTAACAATTCCTATTGTATGTGTACGGATTATAGAAAGGTTAATTCTGTAACAGTCAAGGATGCTTATCCATTACCTAGAATTGCAGATATTATTGACTCGGTGAGTAATTCTAAATACCTTACCCAGATTGATCTCTTGAAGGGTTATCAAATTAAATTAACAGATAAGGAACAAAAGAGATATCAGCCTTTATAACACCTTTTGGTCTCTTTGAATACAAAGTTTTGCCATTTGGGATGACTAATGCTCCAGCTACATTCCAAAGGATGGTCCATGAAGTTACACGTGGTTTGGAGGGTGTGTATGTCTATTTGGATGACATTGTAATTGCTAGTAACTCCTGGGACGAACACCTCAAGATCTTAAAAGAACTCTTCAAAAGACTCCTGAAAGCTAACCTCATTATTAATTTAGCCAAGAGTTCATTTGGTAAGGCAAAAGTTACATACCTAGGACATGTCATTGGCAGTGGCTCCATATTACCCAAGGATACTAATGTAAAGGCTATAACTTCATTTCCCACTCCTAGTGATAAAAAAGAACTCAAAACTTTCTTAGGTATGGTGTCATATTATTCAAAGTTTTGTCCTAATTTTGCCATCATAACTTCTCCTCTACATGCCTTGACATCTAGCAAAGTAAGGTTTCACTGGACACAGGATCACGACAAGGCCTTCCAGCAGCTAAAGTTATTCATGACTTCATCTCCTTTGTTGCAAGCTCCTAATCTTGCTAAACCTTTTTTTATACAGGTAGATGCTTGTAATACTGGATTTGGTGGTGTCTACTGCAAGAAATCAATGGGACCAGTTACTTTTCCTCCTCCTTTGTTGGAACACCTGCTGCCAGTATCTTATTACTCGGGAGCATTCAAAGGCACTCAACTAAGATGGCCTACCATCGAAAAAGAATTATATAGTCTTGTAGCACAGTCCTTCATTTTCATCCATATCTGGAAGGTGCTGCACGCGTCGTCATTTACACCGACCACAAACCCCTTACCTTCCTCGAAAGGGCCAAGCTTAACAACAAGAAACTTCTTCGATGGTCATACATCTTGTCTTCCTACAACATTGAGATCCACAGCATTCGAGGATCAAACAACACCATCGCCGACGCATTATCACGTCTTAGACAGAAAACCACTTGAATTCACTAAGTTTGTCAATAAAATTGTCATAGTAATTTCATTCCTAACAGAGGGGAACTATAATAACCCTCCTATCATTATGTAGCAGTTCTAATTACACACCTATTATTGTGTATGATGTTAGCGCCATCCTATTGATTTGCTGATCGTAGCGGACAGCATGGATGAAATTACCTCCTGTTTTTAATGTATGTAATCCTTGGAAATGTTTACTTCCAAGCTCTGTCAAGTTAATACTTTTTAGTTCGTTATCCGGTGGCTTACGATTCACTTGTTTCTAGTAGTTATTAGTGGTTATTTGTTATTATTTGTTATTATATATTCAGACGTGATTTAAAATAAGTAAAGTCTTTGTTTAATTTTAATTATAGTTTGATAATTCGTTTAACATATCTACTATACCTACATGAAGTGTTGCCCTCATTACCGAAAATTCATGAATAGTCAAGTGGAAAGCTGAAGTTGTGACAATATAATATATATATATATATATATATATATATATATATATATATATATATATATATATATATATATGCATAACACCCTCCAATTCAATATTATTTTATTTTATGTATTTATGTTTGATAATAGATACCATACATTACATATAATATGGATCATATTTTATGTAATGTGGATCATATGGATACTTGGTCCACATCATTTACCAGTTCAAACGGCAAAAGCTCTTTAGGATAGACAGGTCACTAATGTAGGAACTGTGAGGAAAAACAAAAGGGAAGTACCACCAACCTTCTTGTAGACAAAATGAAGAGAAAGAAATACGGCTAAGTATGTATTTAGTGAGAACCTTACTCTTCTTCATATTGCCCACCTAAAAAGAAAAAAAATCGTCCTAATGCTAAGCACAATGCACGAGAAAGGGGATGATTCAAATTCATTTACGTTACCAGCGATTTATAAGTGTCTAAGTCTAATTTCACCAAGGGTGGTGTTGTCAGCTTTGACCAGCTATGTCATACGATACACATGCGCTCGTAGAACACGTCGTTGGTCATTATGTTCATTCTGTAACTTGTTGACTATGCTTGGAGTAAATTCCATGGTTGATTGAATGGTTCCTTATTAATGGAGAAGGCAACTCATAAGTAAAGATCATATTTCAAAAAGCTTCACTTAGATTTCATGAAACCGCATGTGATGAGTCTTGCTTAAATTCCTACTTTGCCTCATCAACTCCGTGATACCATAAGTCATGTTTGATTGATAAACACACCAGAAAAGAAGCAGCAAAACCCGAAGTGGAAGGTGCAGTTTTTGTCCGAAGACCGAAAATCTAGAGTCAAGTGCATACAGTGTAAAAAGTTCATTTGCTTGGAGCATCAAATGAAACTGCCCATATTGTTCTGAATAATGGAAGATTTTCCTATTTCTAGTTTCTTTTTTTCACGGAAATAGATGCAATTATTTGTTTGTTATAAGTAATAGTAAATAAAAGCAATTCATTGATATATTATGGATATTATCATCCCGGGGTACACCTGTACCCCAAGATAGTATTCACGCTAAGAAAAATAAGGGTAGCTTTCCATCATTAATCTTATGCTTCGGACTACAAACAAGCATTTAGTCAATCCAGAGCTTTACAAAAACTCATTATCACAACCACAAAAGATTGAATTATGGTTGTTCATTGCGCAGATTGAACTCCAGCATGTCTATTACCCACCATAGTCGCCTAACATTCAGTTACCTAATTTTTTGCTTGCGTGCATATGGGGAAACATTTATAACTGAACTGACTTGAATAAGTTTCCTCTACCCAAGTCCACGAAGGGAATTAGTGACTTCAGTGGACCTCACATGGTTCACTATTGCACCCATTTTTTTGCCTTTTATGTAGCCTCCATTCTCTCATCGTTCCTTTACCCTGGCTGTCCAACACCTCTGATTATTACTTTCAAGTGCAACATAGGCTTCTCTTCAAATTTCAACCTTAGATACTTGCGGTTCATAGCATTTATTTCACTAGCCGTTACTGGACAGATCCCTTCATATGAGTAGCAGTAACAGGTTTTAGGTGGTGGACGGACCCACTCATGGTAAGCATATATATAACACGACATCAGTTTGAAAGAATCGGCGGGAAAGAGTTTCTTTTACTTTCATGGCCCATAAATTCACTAATGACAACTTTTAGACTGGCTACAATCAAGAAGGAGGCAGCTCAAAAGCCACTTGTGATCTTGACTTCAAGGGGGCTAAGTACTGCCCCTCTCTCTCGCAATACATCTTATTATATATTTGCTCATAAATATAACCAGGGGTTGTTGTTGGTTTTAGTTCTTATCTTTTATAAAAGTATGTCAGATGTGTGTGGGGCTTTGCCAAAGAAGGAGTCAATTGCGCGCACAATTAGGCGACAGCGCAGTGTAAGTGAAGATGAAGATTTTACGACAACTACAAGAGCAGAAGCTTTTTTGTGGCACGATAGTGAGGACATAAAAGCATTTACTCAACGTCTAACAATCTAAGAAAGTTAGAAGCCTATTGAACGTGGCTTTGCGATGGGACATTTGATTCTCCCCCTGTTGGGAAGCAGTTGTATACTATTCATGCCCTTGTGACAAATAACAAAACGCTACCAATAGTGTATTGCCTTACAATAAAAAAGGATGAGCAAACTTACGGGTTCATTTTTAATTTTTTTAGGGACCGCAGTTTGAACCCAACCTCTATCAGATACTATCGTTTATGGATGTTTTTTCCATTTCTGTCAATGTCTGTGGCGTAAAATCCAGTCATTGGGTTTACAATCCTGGTATACTGAAACCAGTAATGCATTCATCATAAAGCAGTTTCAACCATTTGTTCCTTCTGAATACGTATATGTCTTTTAGAAGAGCTTTTTGGTTCCCTAACCAAAGAAACAGAATGTGCTCCCGACGAATTTCTGGAGTATTTTGAAGTGACCTGGTTAGGTGTAGTTCAACGTGGACGACGACGAAAACCCTGCTATGATATCCAGCTATGGTCAGTTCATAGTCGTGTCGCAGATGACTTGCCACGCACGAATAATGCTCTTGAAGGGTGGCGTAACGCTTTCAAAAGAAGAATGGTGATTGAGCATGCATCTTTAGAAGAACTGGTTAGCAAACTGAAAAAAGAACAAGCAAATACAGAAATGTTGTTAGCACAATTAAGCAATGGGAGAGGAATTGGAAGGCAGAATCTAAAATATGTTAGAATCAACGAAAGATTGAAGAACCTGGTCACAAACTTTAATCCAGATCAAGGGATCCAGATTTTAAGAGCAGTAGCTCATAATTTGTAACACTTTTTAGAATTATGTTGTTTTTAGTAGATAAAATTTGTATTCATTATATCTTTTGTCACACTTTTTAATTGATTATATTGCTTTTAATAAATATGTAGCTCTGCAATTGAGCTATCTTGTGATTCATTAAAATGCGATTGACTGTCAAGTTTGTTTATTTTTGAACTATCATTTTAACCTGTATTATTATGAATAAATGAAAGAGTAAGAAGAATAAATAACTAAATAAAAGTCGTCGCCGACATTTTGTCCTACTAGAACAGATGTCGCCATTTTGTCCGTCGACATTTTGTCCATCAACATTATATCCGTCGACATTGTTTGTCGACATTATGTCCATCGGCATTTTGTCCTACAACCGAAAAGATACGTATAGTACAAAAAAGTTACTGCACCTTCAATCTCAGTAAATTTACATAAACATTTTACAACAAAATACTCATAATTTTTCACTGATTTTAGTTCTTACTTGTTTTGATATTGTATGAGCTGTAACTATAACTGCTCACTGGACAAGTGGTTTACAAACCCACCTATCAGTCTGGCAGCCTGAATTCGCTCCCTGCTGCTGCCAGTGCTGCACCAGAGGAAATTATTTCTGATGATTATAAATTCATTTCTTGATATAATGTGGCTCGGTTCCCACAATAAGCTGTAGGTCCCGTTGCTAAGTAACACATTGGTTCATAGCTACGTCAAAATGTCTAATCCTTTGGGCCAGCAATAGGAGAGCTGTAAATCCGCTCAGTGGTCTGGTTAAACTAAGATATACTTAACTTATTTAACTAAATGAAATAAATTTATTTATTAAAAAACGTATATCTTGGTGAATTTTTTACTTTAGTGTAAACAATGTTCTTAACGGTTTTGTAAATAGTCATTTTCAACTTCTCGTAGAAGGTAGGGAAAATTTCTTTAATCTTTTTTCTTCCACTTTGTGAATTTACGTATTTTCCTCTTTCCAC
>NC_087216.1:45701605-45731605 GCF_015104395.2 Macrobrachium nipponense | reverse complement strand
TAGAATGGTTCAACCTCAGGGTCAAACCCAAACCACCACACACCAAGGAAGTTAAATCTAACCTCAATGCTACTCACCAGCCACCAACCGACATCTCTCTCCTGGGTTTTTCGTATTATTTATCTCGGGGGACAAGTCACAGAGGATTACGGTTGTCTCATTGAGGCAACAGGGATAAAACATTGGGACTATCCTTTTATTTCCCAATGAACAATGAATAGCACGTTTTGAAGATACAAACACACACATCCATATATCTATATATATATATCTCTATATCTATATCATATATATATGTAGTATATATATAGGTATATATATATATATATATATATATATATATATATATATATATATATATATAATCTTTATATCTATATATCTATATATCTATATAGATATATAGATATTCGTCGAAAGAGGTCGACGAATTTGAAAGGTTGAAAGAGTTGGTACTCGTAGAGGATAAAGTTTAAGAGGTGTGTGCCCGACAAATAGAAGGTACTTTTGGAATAGTTAAAATTGATACTTTGTAGGAGGTTGCCATTGCTAGCGACGAGTATTATTTGTCACATAAGAATGAGTTAGGGGTGATGAATAATGTAAAGCCTGGTTGAGTTAGAATGAGCCGGAGTAGTAATAATAATAATGTTTTGTAAGCCCAATCATATTAATAAGAATCAACCGAGGAGGCAGGATAATAATCGCTTTTCTCCTAATATTAATCGCTCTTCTCCTAACAGGGGTAAAAGAAGATATAATAATTATGATCCCGAGAAGTTGAAAGGTATGACAAGCTTCTTTTGTAATTAAAAGGTGCACGTAAAAAGCTTGTGTTTTGCATTTAAGAAGTTCCAACAAGCTAATGGTAGACCAGTTACGGGTATTGAAAAGAGAGAGAGAGATCCTGTCCAGAAGAAAACGACGGCCCATGACTACCCACTTGTTTCGAGAGATATTTGTCTCAAGGTTGTGTCTCGTCTTTGAATCCGTCCAGAGAAAGAGTGGTTCGTATTTTGCGGGACACTGGAGCGGCTCAGTCGTTGATTTTACGAGAGGCATTACCTAGTGATTTTGTCCATGATTATGAAGAGTTTCTTTTGTTATCTGGCTTTCCCGATTCGGTTGAGTCTTATCCCATCGGAAATTCCCATTTAAAATGTTCCTTTTCAGGAATATTCAAATTGGCCATTGTGAATAAGTTTCCTGTTAAGGATATGGATTAATGTTAGGAAATGATATGGCTTTTAAGAACAAGACTTGTCTGATATTGATGAATTCTGAAATTGCTGTCGTTACTCGTTATAGAGCTATTGTTGTTGACGCTGCAGAGTCATCAACAAATGTAGATTTGAGCAGTTTAGAACGTAGAGAAGTGGTAGTAGTAGTAACATAGCAATATTGTATAGGACCTTCCAAACTGGGCATAGGAAGAGCTAATTAAACCTCCGATATAGGAATTCCGGGACCTCCCTGTTGAATCAGGCGAAGTGAATGATTTAATAGTCCCAAAGTTCAAGATAATGAATAATATTCTTTACAGGTTTAGTAGGTCTAGAGATGCTGGTAACAGAGCACATGAAATGGTAAAACAAATATTGGTTCCTTGTGTTCACAGGATTGGCTTTATGTCGTTGGCACATGATAATGGTTTGGTGGGTCATTTCGGAATCCACAAGACTGCTGGGAAATTGCTCAAGGATTGTTATTGGCCCAAATTGAAATCTAACGTGAAGAAATTTGTCAATAGTTGTGATATCTGACAGAAGGTCGGTAAGCCAAATCAAGTTATTCCAAACGCTCATTTATGTCCTGTGCAAGAAACATCAGCTACCTTGCAGTAATAAATGGTACGAGCACCAACCTGAAGGAGTGATAGAAAACGATCAGGCAAAGATCCTCTGGGACTATGGTATCAGAACAGATAGGGTGATATGTGCAAACAGACCAGACGTGACGTTGATTGACAAAATCAAGAAGAAAGTATCACTCATTGATGTCGCAATACCATGGGACACCAGAGTTGAAAGAGAAAGAGAGGAAAAAAAGGATAAGTATCAAGATCTGAAAATAGAAATAATAAGGATATGGGATATGCCAGTGGAAATTGTACCCATAATCATAGGGGCAATAGGCACGATCCCAAGATCCCTGAAAAGTAATCTAGAAAAACTAGACGCTGAAGTAGCTCCAGGACTCATGCAGAATAGTGTGATCCTAGAAATGGCACACATAGTAAGGAGAAGTGATGGACTCCTAAGGAGGCAGGATGCAACCCGGAACCCACACTATAAATACCACCCAGTCGAATTGGAGGACTGTGATAAAGCAAAAAAAAATAAATAAAATAATAATAATAATAATAATAATAATAATAATAATAATAATAATAATAATAATAATAATAATAATAATAATAATAATAATAATAATAATGATAAATTAAATTACTGGGATACTTGTTTGATTAAAAATTTTTTTAATATGCTTTCTTTAAATAGCACAAATTAATATTACTTTCGGTAATACCTTCTATAAAAATATGCGATATTTTTCTTTTATTTCTTTTATCTTATTAAAATATAGCAACCTTATTAAAACAATAGTGTTCACAATACCACGTAAATATCCCCACGATTTCTCTGTGTATAGATGCAAGATCAAAAAATTCAATTATACTTCATGAATTGTTGGTTAAGTGAATCATACAAATTTACAACATTAACGTTCGACCATGTTGAATGGTATTATTATTATGATTAATAGTAATTGAACTTGAATTGACTGACTCCGTAGGGGTTCCTGAATATTTTCTATTTGGGATGAGTGACTTTGAAGTATTTCTGCGGGTCATAGATCAATTAAAACCCAAATCCATGGCTTGGACGTTTGTCCTATCCCTGGATAGGTTTTGCTATATTGGTACCCCGTCAAAGGAGCATACCGGTCGAAATCGAACCGAGCGCCCAGAAAAATTTGTGAACATTTTATTTTTACTAGAATACTTTACATTTGAATTTTTTAAATCAATTTAAGCATTGATAAAAACTACTGAAAAGATAAATAATACCCATCTACAAATTAAATATTTATTACAAATATATTAAAAAATAAGTATATACAAAAAATAAATCACGAAAATATTTACAAAAATACAAAATAAGCTATATATACACAATAAAATTAAGGGGATCCTTCCTAAAGCTACTATTTACAATATGAGAAGGTGTCGGATCCATAGAGTTCAAAATCTGAAAGTCAAAAAAAGGGTAAAGTTTTTTGGCCAAAAAAAATTGTCAAAATAAAAAAAAAATTAAAAAATGTCGGTACCTAAATGAAATAGGAAGTGACTTTTTTTTTTTAGAATAAACTCATATTATCCTAGAACGGAATTATGTAAAAAAAAATCTGCACTAAGATGTAGTTTACTGTTATAACAGCGGCAAAATCTAAAGGTCCTTTTTTGACCTCCTAGGTTCACCATGAACATTTTTTATAAAAATCATTGTAACTACTATAAAATATGATATTTATGCATGAAAATATACCAACGTATCACAAATTCTATAGAAAACAAGAATATATAGAGATATGCCAACTCACCTTTCGGGTATGTAAACAAAATGGCCACAATCCAAACCAACTTCGACTACCAAATCTGCCACCTGAACTACTGGCTTGCACTAACAAAACTATAAATTGAATTTGCTATGGTGAACCTATCGCTTTTTTTTTTTAATCAATAATATATGAGGTTGTATAGCCATTATTGAAGTTAGGAAGATTTTTGTAAGAACATGTCATAAGATAAAGCTCAGAAATTTTATTCTCTCTCTCTTCTCTCTCTCTCTCTCTCTCTCTCTCTCTCTCGTCATAGTCATTTCAAGCTTCGCCTCCATCCCTCCCTCACACATTCGAGCTGTTTGCTATAGAGGTGTCAGAAACCTCTAAATTATCAACAACATCACTTTCTACTTCCATTAGCAGTACGCTGATGACATCCATGCCCAGAGAATACTGCCTGCTGGCCATTGTTGATGGGAACTGCAAAAAATGCAAAAAGTGAGAAATTGGCATTCAATTGAAATTGGACCATATGGCAATACTATAAGGCATCTCAGCCAAAACCAATGGCATGCATACACATAAAATGATCATTTCGTTTCTTATTATTTCTAACATAATTGCAACGAAGCAAAGAATGAAAAGTTATTTCCCTTTTCATATTAATTCATTAAATCTGCAAAACCGAGTGAAAATCTCGTTCATAACAATGCAACCGGCTAGGCGGATTCTTCATCCACAAATTTCAAGCAGCCATAAGAATGGAGAAAAATATTCCCACAATAATTCGTCTGTTTCTTAAAACCAAATAACCTTTTCGATCAAGTGCTAGTCAGGTAAAAAAAAAAAATAATAATAATTCTTTGCGTGAGCCAGACAAATAAATGCCTCGTGCATGGTAGATTTAAGATTTGTACTTATTACCTCTCGGACACAATTTATTTAATTTTTCTTTTATAAATAAGCATATTTATCCTCGTCACAATTCATGCATTATTCCTTTGTGAATAAGAACCTCACTTAATCATTCATATACACTGATATTTGTGAATACCCTATGTAAACTGATTCCTGATTGCATAAAACAAGCCAACTGTGACCCTCACCGCACGCTACCTATTTTTTTTTTTTTTTTTTTTTTTATTAATACAGGTATTACGGCACAACCACCTAGTTCCCAAACCAAACCTGTACGAGACTCTTACTAATAGTTTTCTTTTGTAAGAAAAAAATTAAACTTTCACTTAGTGTGCCCCAAAACCCTAAGTTCTCGAAAGTCATAATTTCGTTCTCCACGAATAACCCAATATTTTACGAAACAAACCTTTAAACTTGCACTATTACCAGTTTCGCCCGTGTGCAAGTAATAACCATAAACTATATTGTTTTGAGCAACCAAAACACTAAGTTCTCAGATCGAGAACCTAACATTCTACAGAACCCTGCTAAACCTTGCACTAATAGCTAGCAAGCAACAAGCCGTTCTACTTAAACAAACCTACGTTCTACTGAACACCCTGTATTTGAGTTCTACGGAACACCCGGAAATGGTTCATCGTGAACAAGAATTTGAGTTCTACTGAACACCCTGAAATCGATCATCACGAAAAAAATCTAAGTTCTTACAAATGAATTTGCATACCTGAATCTTACGCTTAATTCTAAAGAGCAAGCCTACCCTGAGAGTACCATCAGCTGCCCTGCAGCAGCCAAACGCCCCCTCCCCCCAATCTCCCCCAGGGTTATATTCCCACAATCATTCGTCTGTTTCATAAAACCCTAAGAGCAAACCTTCGCCCAGACACCATGTGTTCCTGTGCACACCAAGCCAATCACACCCTTTAGCTGTCACAACACTGGCTGTCATAACAAAAACAAATATCACATGACTGTCGAGTAGAGTAACTGAGTAACTTTTCTGATCATGTACTAGTCAGGCAAAAAATAAAAATAATTCTCTGCATGTGTGACCAAGACAAACAAATGCCTCGTGCATGGTAGATTTAAGATTTGTACTTATTACCTCTTGGGCGCAATTTATTTCATTTTTCTTTTTGAAATAAGCATATTTATTCTCGCCACAACTAATGAATGATTACCTTGTGAAGAACCTCATTTAATCATTCGTACATGCATATATTTGTGTATACCCCATATAGCCACTTCTTGTTTGCTTAGAGCAACCCAACTTTATATCTGTACGTGTCCGTTACCATAACTTTTAATTGTTTATTTATTTTTTTCCCTCATTTTTCTTCGTTAAAGTTTATGATACCCATTTTTATTAATTCAAGTCTTACGGCACACAAACTATTCCCCGAACCTAAACATTATAGAGGTTCCTACTAATCAATTTCTTTTGTAAGAAAGCAAAGAAACCTGCACCCAGTGCACCCCCAAAACCTTAAGTTCTTAGAACAAAGACATCAAATCCTTGGTTGCTGGTACAAAAAGCACTGACTGGCAGCAGAGAGAGAGAATTTGAGGAAGGAAAGAGAAGCAAAGGAAAAACAATAGAGGAAGGACAGAGAGGTGAAGAAAGAATGCGGGAAGCAGGAAAGAGAAGCAGGGAGAGAGAGAAGTGGAAGAGAAGCAGAGAACGATAACCAAAGAGCCAATGAGCTCCAGATGGCCCAACTTGGCTCCAAGAACTCCACTCCAGCTCCTGCCCAGTCCAAACTTACTCAATCCAACACCTTTATGCCAAAGTGAAATTACTTGGAACCTGAAGTCTGGCTTGACTTTATAGAAAGGATTTTCAAAATGTACCCACTTCCTACTGCAGAAGTTTCTTTGTCCTGTGAAAGCCCCTGGGCAGTGATGATGCAGTTGCATTCCACTCCCTCCCCCAAGGAGAAAAAGGGAAGTTCGATGAGGTGTGTAAGACCATAACCAAGGCATACAAAATAACCTGAGCTGGATGGGCATACCAGAGGGACAGGGCTCTCGAGAAATAGCTGGAGTCTCTAAGTGCTACCACTGCCGAGGATATCCTCAAGTGGTTCAAAATTGAGGATTTCTTATAATACGCTCCTCCTGCTCTCCCTAATTATGTATGTAGGAAGGCCCAACGACGTTCGCTAAGTGCTATCTCTCAGCAGACAGATGGGCCACACCACTAGCACCACTGGGCCATAAAATTAGCCCACCTTCTCACACCTCCAGAACTCCTCCGCCCAAGAATGGTCATCCTCTAAAGCAACCCTTCTGTAGCTACAATAAGAGGGCTGGGCACCCCAAAGAACAGGGCTGTCTGAGGGGTTAGGCACCGCCAAAAATCTCATCTAAGCTCCAAATGGGAATACACCCAACCAGGCCCCATCTGGCCCTTGGATAAGAACAACCAGCCTGCTCCCTTCACAGGGGCAGTGCCACGAAAAGTTTATATCCAAAACAATTGCACAGCTTACTAAGTTTATGGCCATAGCTCTCTGGGCAAATTGATCTACTAAAATAGAGATAGTGTGTGTAAGGCAGACGTGTTGGAGGTTTCTCTCACTTGTTTTTTGCAATCTGTTAATACTGTCTCTATGTAATACTGGTATGTAAGCTAGATAGTGTTGTGTAATTGTACATATATTAATATATGTTCTTCTCCAATCAGTGCCTTTGAAATATTTCAAATTACAGCTACTCAAGACCTATTGGTCCTGGGAAGTGGGTTTCAAATTCTGCAACCCAATAATTTATATTTGGCTAGCTGCCCTATTCAATGTGTGCATAATTTACCATTTCTTCCAGATTTCTAACTCTTAGTTCACTTGATACCATTAAGCAAAAATAAGCTAAAAGATGCAGGTGACCCTGGCAATTACCGCCCAACTGTAATCACAATGATCACGTCGAAGATACTTGAGTCGGTTCATTCAGTGAGACTTCTCCCCTTTCTCCAGACCACTGACAACCTGTTCGGATTTAAAGCAAACGACTCAACTGACACCTGCATCTACATACTGAAAGAATTGCTGAACTATTAACTATCTTCAGCCTCTCCTACTATATCATTAAAGATACAGCAGACATAGAACAGAAACGCCGTAAACTATGTGCAAATGGCAACAAGATTACAAGGAAATTCGTCTTCTGTCACAAAGATATGAAACTGCTGCTCCTCCGCTCTTATTGCTACAGTATCTGTGGGTGTTCCCTATGGGTGAACTATACCTGAGAGACCATGGGACGTATCATTATCATTCACAATGACACTTGGAGACTCCTCACAAAAACACTCCTTTTTATCACTCTGCCACAGATGGTCACACAAAACTTCCTGGACAACTTAAAAATCATTGTAGGGCAAACAATGTCCATTCTGATAACGTAAATGAGAAGCAGCAGTGATTCGCTCACATAAAGCATCCTAAGTAGTGAGGCAAGAATAAGTTCTAAATTGTGGGAAAAATGAGGCATCTGTTCCATAAATGACTTAATCACTGTTTTTTTGCAGTGTCATATGCAGAATTTGTCATTTATTGTTATAAATTTCTACAATTATTGTTGTTACTGGTATTTTTCTTTTTTTCGTATTTAGCCTTCTGGACCCGACTATTGTAACCACCTAAGGTCCCTAGCTGGATTTTAATTTTATAGAATCTATTCACTAATTGTTATGATTCTTAATGCTTTTTAAATATTCTCAATATTATTACTGTTATTACCATTATTGTGATTACTATCTTTTATACTACCTCAGCAACTGTGTGGATATTGCCAATTAATAATTCTTATCATGTTATCTCATGTATCTAGATTGTGTATGTTATTGCCTATACATTGTGTATTCCATGTAAATGGCCTTGAGCTATTTATTATTGTCTTTATTGTTATTGCCCTGGTGGTTATGGATCTTTCGTCTCTAGGCCCTCCAGCCAAGGGTTCCATATATGTGGTATCTCCTCGAGTTAGCTACCCGCCTGCCAGGTCTAAGCATTGGATGACTCTGGCACTCAAATCTCCCTGATACAGGAGGGCAAGGTCCCCCAAGAGGCCACCATTGACCAACGAGAATTTGTCATCATTCAGGGAATCAATCATACCTAGGTGATACTCTTCACTGTCCAATTGATAGATACAAGACTTAACCGTTCCAAAATATGTGCACTTGCAGTAGCAAGCTATCTTCCTGGAGGTTATGACATCTTCCAGGGACAAGACTCCCAGGTCCTCTCAAAACTGTAACAATTCAGGGGTTCTAACCCCTCCAAGCATTCATCAGGCATAATTATGCCTCATGAACATGCAGGTAAACCACTGACAGTGCCACTTGTGTACTCTAAGCAGTGCCAAGTTCCATTCAAGTAAATATTCCAAATTTCATTCCTGTGCCAGGCCTTGCCCCAGTACCAGCGCCTAGGTGCACCCTAGAGATCCCAAACCTACTTTGTCTTCTATGCCAGCTCTATTTAAGTGTCCTGGACAGTGCTACGCTCCATCCCACAAGGACATCGAAGAAATTCCAGTATTGATTCCTGTGCCTGGTCCTACCTTAGTACCAGTGTCAGAGCACACCATAGGTCTCACTTATAGAGATCCCAATCCAGGTCCCCTCTCTTCTCCCAGCCTGGCTCCACTACCAATGTCGGTAAGAGAGATGGATTCCCTTGACCACTGTGGAAACTCATCACACAGCGTGGCCCCGCAACCCTTGCCTGAGCTGGTCATAGTAACCTGTGAGCCTCTCACATTCATCAAAACCTCTTCCTCTCTTTCCCTGTCCACAGCTGATCAGTCTCTGAGTAAGGACTCTGCCATATCAAAACTAGCCAAAGAACTCAAGGAACTATCGCATTAAGATCGTATTAAGATGTCCCTGATCTCAGTACCACAACAGCCGCAACAGTTGGTAATCCAAAGTCTTCCCCAGACTCGGTTCCATTGATTCCACATGGAATGTAGAACTGCTAATTTAAAAGAGCCCCAAGGAAGAAGTGGAAAGGGAGTAGAGCTTCCAGGTAGCCTAAGAGATAATTGACCTTTCCTAGCACTAGTGTCAATCTGGCACTGTACCCCACTTTATCTTCCAAGGGATTCTGCCACCTCTAACCAAAGTAGGATATGGTTTGTATCCTGTGTTTACATTTATTTTTTTATAATAATAATAAATAATAAATAATAATAATAATAATAAATAAAATAATAATAATAGTAGCTAGTATAGTATAATAATAATAATAATAATAATAATAATAATAATAATAATAATAATAATAATAATAATAATAATAATAATAATAATAATAATGGGACTTACGAACAAGGTCACGTTTTGGATAATAATATGGAAAACTCCTATAAGTGTCCTCTCTTATGTTACGATGTCTGTAGTTGCCTTTACCGTAATTCTGTAAACAATTCTGTAAACAATGCATTTGTAAATCTCCCTGTTCTTGAATGCATTGATCCTCGATAGTACTTGTGAAATCTTACGCATTTTCCTTAGGTTTTTACCAGGGATCATATTGCTTCAAGTATCGTATTTCTTCGTGAAGTTTAAGTATCATCTTAATTACATTATGTTTTCGTACAATATGCTTTAAGTATCATCTTAATTACATTATGTTTTCGTACAATATGCTTAAGTGTTGGCTTTATTATTTTCTATTTTCTATCAAGTTTGCTTTAAATATCTTTTGAATGATCTTATATTTCCGTAAAATTTTTAAAAATATATTTTGAAGTATCGTATTTTTTCCCCAAAAAAATATCTCAACAGTTCCCCCCAGTTTTGAATTCATTGAGGCACCTGAGGTCTCTCTCTCTCTCTCTCTCTCTCTCTCTCTCTCTCTCTCTCTCTCTCTCTCTCTCTCTCTCTTCTCTCTTTTCTGGTATCACACTCCGGTAGCACAATGTACCTTCGGACTACCAATAGTCGTATAAAGTTGGGCATTTTCCCTCGTGCCCTGCAAGTTTCGTCAGCAGTAGTCTCCCGAAGTCTCGGCTGAATAAGGCAGCCGAATAACATATTCTTCCTCAGTTGAATTTACGGCTAATGGCAGGGTGGGTATCTCCTTATCTCCGTGACCTCGGGGGCATGGTAGACATGGGCAAGGTCCTTAGAACCTTGGGCATGGGCACGTCTGTATCTGCATCTAACGATCTTTTAACGCCAGCACAGCAACATCCCCCATTCCACCAACGCCTTGCAAGCCATTAATGATAGATGAATCATGATTGGTCATCAATTGGCTTTGTGTATGTGTGTTGAGAGAGAGAGAGAGAGAGAGAGAGAGAGAGAGAGAGAGAGAGAGAGAGAATATGACTTTGCATCATTAAAGATGGATGGCTGGTGATAAATTGGAGCGGAGCGTGTTTGTTAAGAGAGAGAGAGCGTACATCAAAAGAACCCCTTTGTCAATGAATAGTGTGTGCGTTTCGTTCTGCTGTTCAGACGTCATTTGCGAAGTTACATTTCCCCTCCCAGGATTCATTAGTCAAGGTGGAAGACCTTTACAGGCTGCCCAGAGAAGGAAAAGCCTTGTACTGGCATAAGGCCTGCTTTATCTACCACCGGAGTAAACGTGTGTGAATGATATGTGAATAGTGAGACTAGCCACTGAGTCTTTCCTGCGATCTCATTAAATGATTTTACATTTTGTACTTTTGGAAATTAATTGGTAACGGGGTACCTCAAGGCGACCGCTTTGTCCCCTACGTGAACAAAGAGAGTTTTTGATGCCGTATTTCCCTTCTTTCTTCTGTGTTCCCAGGTGCTTGTAAACCTATAGCATTCTCTTTTGTTTCCGAGTGCTTTAGGTATAAAGTTATAAGAAATTTAGATGAAGTAAAGTAGGTAAGATTGTACTAGGGAAGGAAACTAACCAGTCTCTCTCTCTCTCTCTCTCTCTCTCTCTCTCTCTCTCTCTCTCTCTCTCTCTCTCTCTCTCTATTTAACAAATTTTCAGGAAATTAAGAAGAGCAGATTATTAGTTCAGCGTTTAATGAAGTTTAATTATATTCACTTATTTTTCGAGAGAAAATTTTTTCTAGATTGTTTTATTAATTTTTTACACTGTTATGATAGGTTCTTGGTATAGCTATGTAAAGCTATTTTTGTTAAGAACTTCGTTTTAAATTATCTTCGGACATAGTATCTAACCTAAGAGAAATGTTGCTTAAAACTGTTTCGGTTACATTACTTAGACATTCGAAGTTCATTTCCTTTATGTACTAAAACATACTTCACAATACCATTTTTTATTTCATTTTTTTATTTACATTAAAGATACCTACTATATATAGGCCTGGCTTCAAATTGAGACAACTGAAATAATGTATGGAGTAGAGAGAAAATTAAACTTATTCCTCACTTTGAACTGGAATAGTTTGACAGTAATCCAGTCAACTGATTCTCGCATATATACTTACATACATACCTACCTACATGCATGCACACATATATGTACATTATATGCATGCTTATATGTCACTAAATAGTGCATGACAATGTATTTAGCCAAGGCCACGGGAGAATTAAAAGAAGCAGCACCGAGTGGTTTTCGTGTTACTTCAACAAGTGTACCTCAAAAATGTGTTGAAATGACACGAAAGTGCTCGGTACTGCTTCTCTCATTTTTCCTGAGGCCTTGGCTAAATGTATATATGCATGTATGTATGCACAAATAATTTTGTTATCATTATTATTTCATCGTCATGTTTCTATCCATCACCTACGTTTATGCAAATAAGGGACCTTATGTTTTGATAATTTCGTAAACGCGTTCTCATTCCTGTGTAAATTAAATGGTGACGTAATTCAAATTTAGATGACGATTCCAATCACCCCTGCCCCCCATAAACTTCAATAACTCCTCCACCTCGCAATCTTGATGTTGCCCAATTTCCCAAACCCCTCCCTCCCCCCAACCGGCCCCCTTCCCCCTTCACCCTTATTCCCAAACGTCGGCATCTTGGTAACAGAGCTTAAAAAACGGAAATATACTTATATATAATAAAAGAAATCAGTCACGACTTCGTCAGCGCGCGCCTCTCTCAAAACAGCCACAAAAATGACGGTCCCAGGCCTTGGTGGTCGGAGGGGGGAAGGACCCAAACGTGCAAATTTAGCGGTAGTTAATTTTACGTATACCCAATTAAGCAAGGGCGGGTGCCCTCTCGCCCCCCTTTTGTCTAACCCGATGACTATCATTAAAGGACGTATTTTGGCCACCGGAATTTTTCCCCCACACCACCACTGCCGCCGCCGCTGCTGCCGCTGGATTTGTGGTTTTTATATCAGTCCCAATTTTTCTTCAAGTTATTTATCTCGTGACCTCTTTAGGACGGGGTAGGACATTGGTGATGGCTGGTTTTGCTCCCGTTTAAACGTCAGTTTCCACGGGATGGGATTGTCATTTCGTAGCTCTATCTCTCTCTCTCTTTTCCCCCGGGATGGCGAATGGGGTGCTATCAAGCGGACTGCCCCGTGTCATTATGTATATATTGGTGTATATATAACAGCAGTTTGGGGCCGGGAGATTACGTACAGGAACGGCTGACTTGGCGGCTCGGATCAGACATAGTAATATGGTGTGTTTACCGGAGGAGGTAGGGGGGTTAATGGGGGTTCTATTCATTTTTCCAATCTTTGTATGACGTTCAGTTATTGTTGCTTTGGGAGTCTTTTATTTTTTCTTATTTCTCTTCGTTATTCCAGTTGTTCTTAAAACAATTTTCTTGTTTATATTCGTATGATGAGTTTTTTGAAGCCCCTTATTATCCTTATTTCTCTTCGTTATCGCAGTAGCTCTTAACATACTTTTCTTCTATGTATTATGATGATTCTTTAAAATTCCTTTATTTTTTTTATATCTCTTCGTTATAGCTGTAGGTCTGATCATGATTTTCTTCTTTATGTTATGGTGATTCGATTCTTTCAGATTCCTTTATTTTTTTATATCTCTTCTTTATTCTAGTAGCTCTGAACATGATTTTCTTCTTTATATTATGATGATCCTTTCAAATTCCTTAATTATTTTATATCTCTTCTTTATTGGAGTTTTTCTTAACATGATTTCCTTTATATTTGTATAATGATTCTTGTAGCTTTGCTGACAGTCTGATCAGAACTATAGTCATTTGTTATTTTTATTTCTCTTTATATTTGCAGCAGTTCCAAATTCGGATGCCTATTTCCTGTAGTTTTATAAATAATCTAATCACATCTACATTTTCTTTTTTAGCTGATAGGTAAGAAGGGTGAAAGAAAATTTTATGAGGCCAGTTGGCTAGCTTACCATGATTGGGAATAGTCTAGAACTGTAAGTATTATAGTAAGAGTAATGTTAATTGTGGTTTTTCTGCAATTTTATTCTGATAAAGGTACTTTAAACGATCATTCAACGTTCTAACTATCTGAGTATTCCAAATCTACCCCAATTTAAATAGGTCGCACAGTTGACCCTTTAAGAAATGGTGGCGAACGGCTGTATCTAATTTTTTATATTTTGTAACTTTATGTCCTACTTTCGTTCCTCAGAATTGTGTCCCCCTTTGTATGATAATTCCATCAAATTGTTATTATTATTATTATTATTATTATTATTATTATTATTATTATTATTATTATTATTATTATTATTATTATTGTTGTTGTGTTGTTCTTGTTGTTCTTGTTTAAAATTTGTTGTATAATAATATATAAATATATATAAATATATATATATATATATATATATATATATATATATATGTGTGTGTGTGTGTGTGTGTGTGTGTGTGTGTGTGTGTGTAATAATCACATTAATAATACAGATAAATTACATATCTGTAAATAGAACCCACGACCTAAGGGTTCATTGGTGAATTAGGAGCGTCCTACGTGACCATGTGAAACTAGAACACGCTGTGCAATGCTTGCAGTAGCCTGGTTTGCATTTGGACATATCATCATTTTATGTAGTTTGTAAACAGCTCACAACACCTTCCATGGGAAGCGGTTGACCTGTTAACCCGCAGCGGAAACTCATGACTTCCGAGCCGGCGGACTACGTATTCATTTTATATGTAAGTCGCTGAGATAGCTAGTGTTCCGCTATCGACACGATGCTCATATATTGTTAGTTCTCTTCTAGTTACTCAACGGATCGGTTGTAAGACCAAACTATCTCTCTACTCCAGTGATGGAGCTAAGAAATAAAGCTGTAAAGTTTAAACATCATCCGTTTGAGTCATCTCCCTTATTCTAAAGAAGAACCAACTAGATATCACGTATACGAGAAGAGAAGTAGAACCCACAATACTTACGAATAACAATCGTAAGAAAAGACATACAATCTGTCGCAGCCTAACACCATTATACTAAGTGGACAAAGCGGGAGATAAGATATATATATATATATATCATATATATATATATATATATATATATATATATATATATATAGAGAGAGAGAGAGAGAGAGAGAGAGAGAGAGAGAGAGAGAGAGAGAGAGAGAGAGAGAGAGAGAAGGGGGCAGGCAGGTGGGTCATTCGAGCCGAGGGCCTGGCACTTGGCAGAGTTATATATATATATGAAGGACTTGTTTTACTGGAAACAAATAGAGAATGAATTTATAAATGTGTTGAGTACCCAGAGATCGTCTTCTCCTTCGGTAGCAAATTTGATATATTTTTTTCATAAGAGGACAGCACTAGTTCCTTTGCAGTCTATTATAAGGTGGCAGTTCTAGCTTTTTGAATAAGATTAAGATAGCCTTTTTATACTTCCCGGCGAAAATATGAGTGCCAACAATTTCTTAATTTTCTAGTTGAACGTGCAATTTTTTGGCAATTTTTGGAGTCGCCATTAGAATCATTGAGAGTAATTTTTTTTTTATTTTTTCATATGCATGCATGTATATATATATATATATATATATATATATATATATATATATATATATATATATATATATATATATATATATATATATATATATATATATCGACAGATAACGCCCCCCCCCCGCCCTCCCCGGCAGTAGTCAGGTGGGAAAATATCTACATAAAAGAGTGAGAGTGTCTGAGTGTGTGGATTAGATGACGTTAGTTCTTGTTCCGTGGGTGGAGCTTGTAAACTAACCTCGTGTTTCACTAGGCCTTGCAGGGGGGGATGAGAGAGAGAGGGAAGGAGAGAGAGAGGGGTGGGGTTTGTTATGTGAAATTATTTCGAGTTAAGAACTAGGTGTTTTTGTCTGCATAATCGCTCAAAAGCCATACAGAGAGAGAGAGAGAGAGAGAGAGAGAGAGAGAGAGAGACTATAAGTATGAATATTTTCATGCATAAATTGGATTCATTGAACATACACACACACACACTTTAAGTACTACAATTACAATTTCCTTGACCATACTTGCATACATGTATACTTACACACACACACGCACACTTCAAGAACTGTTTCTGTGAATATTTTCATACATGCATTGAATTCATTGTTCATACATGCATACACTCATACATACATACTTAGAGAACTATAATTACAAATATCTTCATGCATAAATTGAATTTCTCGACCATACCTGCATACATGAATACATACACAAACTTCAAGAACTGTTTGCATGAATATTTGCATACATGCGTTCAATTCATTGTTCATACATACATACATACGTCAAGAACTATAATTATAAATATCCTCATGCATAAATTGAATTTCATGACCGTTCATTCATACTCATGTATGAATGAACTGTATGCATGAATATTTTCATGCATACATGGAATTCATTGTTCATGCATACATACATTCATACATACATACATACTTCAAGAACTATAATTATGAATATCTTCATGAATAAATTGAATTCCCTGACCATACACAGACTTCAAGGAATACGAACTAATGTCATGTGAAAAGAAGGGATTAAATGTAAAAGATTTTTTTAAATAACTTAACAACTGAGGAGGAACCAGACAATGGTCACCAAATTGCTCGATTTGACGATCCATATTAAATTGAAATTATATTGCAGTAATATTTAATTCAAACTGAGAAGCTGTATCATTAGCGTGCGATTAATTACAGTGAATGGATTCAAGAGTTTAATCATAATAATTTTGGAACCTGCTCATTCAACTTGAAGACGTGAATGCTTCACTAAAATGAATGTGAAGAACTAAGAGCAATTAGAGAGAAGTCTACAAAAATAATAAAAAAAGGAAAAAAATAATGATATTACTACAAAAATGAGAAGCTACAGGAAAAAACAGAGAATAATAATCTAAATAATTTCAGTTTAATCAAAAGCATTTCATCAAGGGTTGAGGAAAAAAGGGGAAAATGAGAAATTTGTTATGCTTCAATATAGTACAGGTTAAATTCACGTATGTATGTATGTCTCCGAAGATTAACCAATGGGAAATCCAGCAGAGTCCTCCACATGATGTCATGCAGTCCTTGAAGACTTGCGGCTCTTCGCCCGAAGCTATGAAGCAGCTCCGAATCCTTCGTGCTGAAGGATGCAACTGAGCCCCAAATCCAAAATCTCCAGGGATCGGAGTCCTCAGACCTCGGAGAGGTCGACCCTGGAGACGCTCCAGTTCGGGGGATCCAGCCGCCGAAGACCAGGTGGCTTGAAAAAAAACTAAGCATAACGGAAGTCGTCTATATCTATATCATTAGTCAAAATGATTTTCCAGTGTGTAATCAACGCATTCGGAGCTTTTGTCGCTGCCTTAACGCTGTTACTTAGGATCGTGTTTGTGGGTGGCATCAACTGGAGGATGTCTCTCGAGACCGAACTCCTTTGCTGTGATGTCGCTCAACAAACCCTTATGGAGTTTAGGAGAGAAAACAGAATGCGCCGCATTCTGCATTTGATTCTGAACTTTATTAGACTTTCTGGTATGATTGGATACGAGGAGCCTTCTCTGTCTGCCTGCAATGGACCCTTGCAAACCTTGGTGAGGAACACTCTCCTAGGTGAGCAAGGAACATCCCCAGCTGAGGAAGTTCTTCGTAGAGTGGATGAACTTGTTTTTTTGCCAAAAATGTTCCTGTTTCTTACAACCATCGCCATTATAATACTCTTCCTCAAAGGAAAGAAGAAGACTGTTGGAAAGATTGAACAGACCTTGATAACTGATATCGAAGAGTACATAGACTGGATAGAGGAGAACGACGAGGACTTGACTGACAGAACAGTAGAAGATGACGGAAGAGAACTGGAAGAAGTGGACAGGAAAGATCTGGAAGAAGAGGACAGAAAAGATCTGGAAGAAGAGGACAGGAAAGATCTGGAAGAAGAGGACAGGAAAGGTCTGGTAGAAGTGGACATTAAAGAAGTGGAAGAAGAGGCCAGGACAGAACTCGAAGAAGAGGAGGAACTAAAAGAGGATATTTTGGAACCTTCTGTTCCAGAATTCACAATTGAAACCAGTTCCAGGGATCACGAATCTGAAAACTGTAAGGAAGAGAGTATCAATGAGGTCCCCCTGGAGGAGCCTCGAAAAGAAGTAGAAAACGTCCCCCCGAAAAAAGAATTGAAATTCGTTCATGGAGACTCGTATGAATTCCCATTATCGAAGGCGGAAAAACTCATTTTACGCAAAATAGGAAGTGAGGTCAGGGAAGTCACACAGTTCTACAACGTTCGCCTCGACCTTCCCAAAGATAACACCAAGGAAGTTGCCTATTTGGAAGGCGCTGAAAATCGTGTAGAAATGGCCTTCCTGCACATCCAAGAAATCCTCGACGAACACGAGAGGGAAGGATATAATATCGATGCTGAAGACCTCGATAGTGAAGAGCCCGCTCCCCCTTCTGAGGAATTGGTGCAAGAGCCTGAAATTGGATTGAATTTTGCTGCCATCCTCAAGAAGGGTCCTCCAGCGAAAAAGAAAGAGAGGAAGCAAACTTTCTTTATTGTGCAACGCAGAACTTTCCCCATCATGGAGGAATGGCTCGAAGAGGACAACGAAGATGAGGATATGGAATTTGAAAGTGATTTAGAAACTCCCGAGAAAGATAACTGGGAGTTCGAGGAAGATGAATGGGAGTTTGAGGAAGATGAATGGGAATTTGAAGAAGATGAATGGAAGTTTGAGGAAGAAAGGCACAAGATTATTGTTGGCATATTGCTTCGTGAGGCCCCCAAAGAGGATGGCCAGGGACGCATGCGAAGCAGACGTTTACTGAAATCTGTGCCCCGACGACAAAACATTCTTCTTCCTCATCATGAAGAAAATGAAGAGGCTGGAAAAAAAGCGGAAGAGCCTGCAAAGGAGGAGGAATCAGACCATCAAAAACCTACTCTAATTCGAGAAGAGGAAGAGGAAAGAGGTCATATGGAAGAAACAGTTGAGGACCAAGCTCGAATTCTAGAGAAGGTCGAGGAACAAGAGGAAATGCCCGATCTCACCCTGAAGGAACCAGAAGAAGATAAAGTTATTCAAGAAGAAAAGGAGGAAGACGTTCCTCCTCCTCTGGAAGAAGCGGCCAGTGGACCTGAAGGAATGGAAGAGAAGACACAGGAAGAATCAGAAAAAATGTCCTTTGCTAACATAGTAAAGATTCTTCCTGGGCCGAAAAGTGCCGGCCCTACTCAAAACTCTATGGCAAAACCAACTGGCCCAATTAAAAACCCTGAGGTAACACGACCTGTAAAGGGAGATAACTGGAAAACGACACGACCTCGAAGATGCGGACCTCTCAAACAGTGTGGAGGAAAAGCCTTCTCCTTCCACTGTGAGAACGACCTGGACATGGGTCAGATCATTGGCAAAGGAGGGAAATTTGCCAAGTTGGCCAGGCAAGACCACGGGGTCGTTATGAGCGTCCAGAACGATGGTTCGAGAATTGTCCAGCTCAAAGGCCTCAAGAAAAATGTTGAAAAGGTCTACAATGAAATCAGATTCCGAGTGGACAAGGTTTTCAACATTAGCGAGCTGACTCAGGTCTCAAAAGAGCTCTTTGCAGTAGGAAAAGAAGATTTCGTGATGACTGTTGATCAGGAGTTCAGAGAGGCCATATTGGGACCACAAGAGCTAACCCTTCGGAAACTCATCAGGGAACAGAATGTGGCCATCTACCTCCCTGACCAAGATGATCAGCGGAACTACATCAGTATCTTCGGCCCACTCAAACAAGCCCAGGAAGCTGAAAGAGTCATATCTAAAATGATTGATAACATCCAGAACTTTTCAGCAGAAAACGACCTGAAACTTGTGGGCTTAGATTGGTACCAATTCGACTTAGGACTTGAGGGCAGACGTCTCCTTCTTGCCCTCAACGGACAAGGAGCCAGGGAAGTCAGAAGCCTCTTCAATGTGACCCTGATTCTTCCGAAAGAAGACGACGATAGGGAAATAGGCTTTTTAGGAGGAGACCTGAACCAAGTTAAAAAGGCATATGACCACCTTCGTCTCCTCCTTGAAGAAGTCAGTGTAAGAAGTTGTGACATCACAACTGAAGGACTGACCAGAATTGGAGCTGGCCAATACCGTCTGGAAGTGGAAGCCCAAAACAAAGGATTTCTAGTCGGCCCCAAAGGAAATAATCTGAGGAAAATCGAGAAATACAACAACGTCAAAAT
Organism: Macrobrachium nipponense; assembly: GCF_015104395.2. Lineage (NCBI taxonomy): Eukaryota > Metazoa > Arthropoda > Malacostraca > Decapoda > Palaemonidae > Macrobrachium > Macrobrachium nipponense. The sequence goes on along the minus strand of NC_087216.1, from coordinate 45,711,520 downwards.
CATTGTGCACAAGAAAACAGATGGCTTTGTCACCATACAAGGTCAATTGAAGGATGTGGAGGACGCTTGTCTCGACATAAGAGAAGCTATGACGCCCAAAGGAAAGGATAAAACAGGACAGCAAGGAGGAAGGACCTTCCCACAGGAGGAAATCGTCCCAGGGTTAACCAGGATAGAAGATCGCCTCTACAGAATCCTCCTAGACAGGGAGGAACGAGCAATGGTCATCGGCCGAGGAGGACAGAACATCAAAAGACTGGTTAACGAATACAAAGTTGTCTTCCAAGGCCCCAAGGCGGACGAAACCTCTAACAACTGCACCATTAGAGGGAACAAAAAGGACGTCGTTGGTTTCTTTAACGAGGTCCAGGACATCATTGCTGCCAAAGGTCAGAGGAGGAACTTCGACAGGGGACAGAGGACCAAACGAGGAGTCACTTTGGGCGACTTCTTTTGAAGCGAAGGACGAACACTACCGTAGGAAAGGAAGATTTGATGAAGAAGAGCGTTGTATTTGGCACCAGTGTAAGAAACAGGAATTAGTGTGAAAGTGTTGTGATTGTAGAAAAATAGAAAAGGTGGATAGTAATATCCCCACCAAAAAAAATATAAAAGACAAAACCCCTAAAAAATATAAAATGGAAAAAATAAAAAAAAATATTAGTGTTAGCGAATTAGTAGTTTATAAGTGATTTAGTATAAGTTTTGTGATTATGGAAAAATAGAAAAGGTGGATAGTAATATCCCCACCAAAAAATATAAAAGACAAAAGCCCTAAAAAATATAAAATGTAAAAAATTAAAAAAAAATTATTATTGCTAAGTGAATTACTTTTTAAGAATTTAGTATAAGTTTTGTGATTATGGCGAAATAAGAAAAGGTGGATAGTGATATCCCCACCAATATATATATATATATACATATATATATATATATATATATATATATATATATATATATATATATATATATATATATATTATCTATATATATATATATTTATATATATAATCCAATCTAAAAAAATATAAAATGAAAAAATAGAAAAAAATTAGTGCTAAGTTTGTGAGGAAAATAATTTTGCTATTAGTTTCTTGATTTAAAAAATTATTTTATGTTTGTGTTTGTGTTAATTTGTGCGAGTGACTTTGTTTCCAGATCCCAAGTACAGGATCTGAAAAATATTAAGTTACAAAGCTCGCTCGATATTGATTTCCCGAAACCTTGGGAATAACTTCCACCCAAGGGGAATTGTAATAGGTAAGTGTCTCCCCCCAGACACTTAACTAGGCAAGTGTCTCCCCCCAGGCACCTAACTAGGCAAGTGTCTCCCCCCAGGCACTTAACTGGGTAAGTGTCTGCCCCCAGGCACTTGACAAAAATTGCCCTTGAGTGTCAGTTCTTCCTGAGGTCTAGGATTCTTCATCGGGCACAAATTTGTAGCTTAATGTGTAAAACGAAAATAAAAGTCACTTGTGCATATGACATAAAATTCACACACACACAAACGCGCACACACAAACATTAAGCCACAAACATCATTCCATATCGAGTTCCCTCAATACCTCGGGAATCACTTTCTCACCCAAAGGGGAATTATTATTCCCAAGTGCTTCCCCCCAAGCACTTGATTATCTTGATTATAATTCACCTCGGGTGAGAGGGATTCATCATCAGCTGTTCGGAGGGCCACAGGGCACCCAATCTCCTGCCACATTATACCCTCTGGAATTGGTATCGATACCAAATCACCTAAGTGGAAGGCAACCTCTGGCATGGTGTAAAACCGTAAATTAATGCCTTCTACTTCATATGTGAATTGGTTTATATACTGCATGTTAAATCCCATTTTTTGCATATAATGCAGTGGCAACCTCTGGCGTGGTGTAAAAACCCGTAAGTTCAATGCCTTTTATATTTGCAAAGTATGGGTTATGCAATGCATAATGGGTTGAATCCTTGCATATACTACTGTGGCAACCTCTGGCGTAGCGTAAAAACCCGTAAGTTCAATGCCTTTTATATTTGCAAAGTATGGGTTATGCAATGCATAATGGGTTGAAACTTGCATATACTACTTTAGCAACCTCTGGCATGGCATGAAAACCAGTAAGTTCAATACCTTTTATATATGCAAAGTATGGGTTATGCAATGCAAAATGGGTTGAATACTTGCATATACTACTGTGGCAACCTCTGGCGTGGCGTAAAAACCCATAAGTTCAATGCCTTTTATATATGCAAAGTATGGGTTATGCAATGCATAATGGGTTGAAGACTTGCATATACTACTGTGGCAACCTCTGGCGTGGCGTAAAAACCCGTAAGTTCAATGCCTTTTATATATGCAAAATATGGGTTATGCAATGCATAATGGTTTGAATACTTGCATATACTACTGTGGCAACCTCTGGCGTGGCGTAACAACCCGTAAGTTCAATGCCTTTTATATATGCAAAGTATGGGTTATGCAATGCATAATGGGTTGAATACTGTGGCAACCTCTGGCGTGGCGTAAAAACCCGTAAGTTCAATGCCTTTTATATATGCAAAGCATGGGTTATGCAATGCATAATGGGTTGAATACTTGCATATACTACTGTGGCAACCTCTGGCGTGGCGTAAAAACCCGTAAGTTCAATGCCTTTTATATATGCAAAGTATGGGTTATGCAATGCATAATGGGTTGAAGACTTGCATATACTACTGTGGCAACCTCTGGCGTGGCGTAAAAACCCGTAAGTTCAATGCCTTTTATATATGCAAAGTATGGGTTATGCAATGCATAATGGGTTGAATGCTTGCATATACTACTGTGGCAACCTCTGGCGTGGCGTAAAAACCCGTAAGTTCAATGCCTTTTATATATGCAAAGTATGGGTTATGCAATGCATAATGGGTTGAATACTTGCATATACTACTGTGGCAACCTCTGGCGTGGCGTAAAAAACCGTAAGTTCAATGCCTTTTATATATGCAAGTATGGGTTATGCAATGCATAATGGGTTCAATACTTCCATATACTACTGTGGCAACCTCTGGCATGGCGTAAAAACCCGTAAGTTCAATGCCTTTTATATATGCAAAGTATGGGTTATGCAATGCATAATGGGTTGAATACTTGCATATACTACTGTAGCAACCTCTGGCGTGGCGTAAAAACCCTTAAGTTCAATGCCTTTTATATATGCAAAGTATGGGTTATGCAATGCATAATGGGTTGAAGACTTGCATATACTACTCTGGCAACCTCTGGCGTGGCGTAAAAACCCGTAAGTTCAATGCCTTTTATAGATGCAAAGTATGGGTTATGCAATGCATAATGGGTTGAAGACTTGCATATACTACTGTGGCAACCTCTGGTGTGGCGTAAAAACCCGTAATGACAATGCCTTTTATATATGCAAAATATGGGTTATGCAATGCATAATGAGTTGAATACTTGCATATACTACAGTGGCAGCCACTGGCGTGGCGTAAAAACCCGTAATGCCAATGCCTTTTATATATGCAAAATATGGGTTATGCAATGCATAATGGGTTGAATACTTGCATATACTTTTGTGGCAACCTCTGGCGTGGAATAATAACCCATTAATTCAATGCCTTTTATATATGCAAAATATGGGTAAGCAATGCATAATGGGTTAAATACTTGCATATACTACTGTAGCAACCTCTGGCGTGGCGTAAAAACACGTAAGGTCAATGCAATTTATATATGCAAGGTATGGGTTATGAAATGCATAATGGGTTGAATACTTGCATATACTACTGTGGCAACCTCTGGCATGGAGTAAAAACCCGTAAGTTCAATGCCTTTTATATATGCAAAGTATGAGTTATGCAATGCATAATGGGTTGAAGACTTGCATCTACATGTGGGCAACCTCTGGCGTGGCGTAAAAAACCCGTTAAGTTCATGCCTTTTATATATGCAAAAGTATGGGTTATGCAAATGCATAATGGGTTGAATGCTTGCATATACTAACTGGTTGGCAACCTCTGGCGTGGCGTAAAAACCCGTAAGTTCAATGCCTTTTTATATATGGCAAAGTCATGGGTTCCAGCAATGCCATAATGGGTTGAATAACTTGCCATATACTACTTGTGGCTAACCTCTGGCCGTGGCGTAAAAAACCCGTAAGTTCAATGCCTTTTTATTATATGCAAAGTATGGGTTATGCAATGCATAATGGGGTTGAAATACTTGCATATACTACTTGTGGGCAACTCCTCTGGCATGGTGTAAAAACCTGTAATGTTCAATGCCTTTTATATATGCAAAGTATGGGTTTATGCAATGCATAATGGATTGAATAAACTTGCATATACTACTGTGGCAACCTCTGGCGTGGCGTAATAAAAAACCGTTTAAGTTCCCCCCCCCTTCCCAATTGCCTTATTTTATTATGCAAAAATATGGGTTATGCAATGCATAATGGGTTGAAATATCTTGAATATACTACTGTGGCAACCTTTGGCGTGGCGTAAAAACCCGTAAGTTCAATGTCTTTTATATATGCAAAGTATGGGTTATGCAATGCATAACGGGCTGAATACTTGCATATAATACTCTAGCAACCTCTGGCGTGGCGTAAAAACCCGTAAGTTCAATGCCTTTTATATATGCAAAGTATGGGTTATGCAATGCATAATGGATTGAATACTTGCATATACTACTGTGGCAACCTCTGGCGTGGCGTAAAAACCCGTAAGTTCAATACCTTTTATATATGCAAAGTATGGGTTAAGAAATGCATAATGGGTTGAATACTTGCATATACTACTGTGGCAACCTTTGGCGTGGCGTAAAAAACAGTAAGTTCAATGTCTTTTATATATGCAAAGTATGGGTTATGCAATGCATAATGGGTTGAATACTTGCATATACTACTGTGGCAACCTCTAGCGTGGCGTAAAAACCCGTAAGTTAATTGCCTTTTATATATGCAAAGTTTGGGTTATGCAATGCATAATAGGTTGAATACTTGCATATACTACTGTGGCAACCTCTGGCGTGGCGTAAAAACCCATAAGTTCAATGCCTTTTATATATGCAAAGTCTGGGTTATGCAATGCATAATGGGTTGAATACTTGCATATACTACTCTAGCAACCTCTGGCGTGGCGTAAAAACCCGTAAGTTCAATGCCTTTTATATATGCAAAGTATGGGTTATGCAATGCATAATGGGTTGAATACTTGCATATACTACTGTGGCAACCTCTGGCGTGGCGTAAAAACCCGTAAGTTCAATGCCTTTTATATATGCAAAGTATGGGTTATGCAAAGCATAATGGGTTGAATACTTGCATATACTACTGTGGCAATGTCTGGCGAGGCGTAAGAACCCGTAAGTTCAATGCCTTTTATGTATGCAAAGTATTGGTTATGCAATGCATAATGGGTTGAATACTTGCATATACTACTGTGGCAACCTCTGGCATGGCGTAAAAACCCGTAAGTTCAATGCCTTTTATATATGCAAAGCATGGGTTATGCAATGCATAATGGGTTGAAGACTTGCATATACTACTGTGGCAACCTCTGGCGTGGAGTAAAAACCTGTAAGTTCAATGCCTTTTATATATGCAAAGTATGGGTTATGCAATGCATAATGGGTTTAATACTTGCATATACTACTGTGCCAACTTCTCGCGTGGCGTAAAAACCCGTATGTTCAATGCCTTTTATATATGCAAAATATGGGTTATGCAATGCATAATGGGTTGAAGACTTGCATATACTATTGTGGCGACCTCTGGCATGGAATAATAACCTGTAAGTTCAATGCCTTTTACATATGCAAAATATGGGTTATGCAATGCATAATGGGTTGAATACTTGCATATACTACTGTGGCAACGTCTGGCGTGGCAGAAAAACCAGTAAGTTCAATGCCTTTTATATATGCAAAGTATGGGTTATGCAATGCATAATGGGTTGAATACTTGCATATACTACTGTGGCAACCTCTGGCGTGGCGTAAAAACCCGTAAGTTCAATGCCTTTTATATATGCAAAGTATGGGTTATGCAATGCATAATGGGTTGAATACTAGCATATACTACTGTGGCAACCTCTGGCGTGGCGTAAAAACCCGTAAGTTCAATGCCTTTTATATATGCAAAGTATGGGTTATGCAATGCATAATGGGTTGAAGACTTGCATATACTACTGTGGCAACCTCTGGCGTGGCGTAAAAACCCATAAGTTCAATGCCTTTTATATATGCAAGGTATGGGTAATGCAATGCATAATGGGTTGAATACTTGCATATACTACTGTGGCAACCTCTGGCGTGGCGTAAAAACCCGTAAGTTCAATGCCTTTTATATATGCAAAATATGGGTTATGCAATGCATAATAGGTTGAAGACTTGCATATACTACTGTGGCAACCTCTTGCGTGGCGTAAAAACCCGTAAGTTCAATGCCTTTTATATATGCAAAGTATGGGTTGAATACTTGCATATACTACTGTGGCAACCTTTGGCTTGGCGTAAAAAACAGTAAGTTCAATGTCTTTTATATATGCAAAGTATGGGTTATGCAATGCATAATGGGTTGAATACTTGCATATACTACTGTGGCAACCTCTGGCGTGGCGTAAAAAACCCGTAAGTTAATTGCCTTTTGATATGCAAAGTTTGGGTTATGCAATGCATAAGGTTGAATACTTGCATATACTACGTGGCAACCTCTGGCGGGGGCGGAAAAACCTGTAAGTTCAATGCTTTTATATATGCAAAGTATGGGTTATGCAATTGCAACTGGGTTGAATACTGCATATATACTTAGCAACCTTCCTGGCGGAGTAAAAAACCCGTAAGTTCAATGCATTTTTATATATGCAAAGTATGGGGTATGCAATGCATAATGGGTTTGAATACTTGCATATACTACTGTAGCAACCTCTGGCGTGGCGTAAAAACCCGTAAGTTCAATGCCTTTTTATATATGCAAAATATGGGTTATGCAATGCTAATGGGTTGAAGACTTGCATATACTACTGTTGGCAACTCTGGCCGTGGCGTAAAAACCAAAAACCCGGTAAGTTCAATGCTTTTATATGCAAAGTATGGGTTATGCAATGCCATAATGGGTTGAATACTTGCATATACTACTGTGGCAATGTCTGGCGAGGCGTAAGAACCCGTAAGTTCAATGCCTTTTATGTATGCAAAGTATGGGTTATGCAATGCATAATGGGTTGAATACTTGCATATACTACTGTGGCAACCTCTGGCGTGGCGTAAAAACCCATAAGTTCAATGCCTTTTATATATGCAAAGTATGGGTTATGCAATGCATAATGGGTTGAAGACTTGCATATACTACTGTGGCAACCTCTGGCGTGGAGTAAAAACCTGTAAGTTCAATGCCTTTTATATATGCAAAGTATGGGTTATGCAATGCATAATGGGTTTAATACTTGCATATACTACTGTGCCAACCTCTGGCGTGGCGTAAAAACCCGTATGTTCAATGCCTTTTATTAAATGCCCCCTAATATTGCAAAGTATGGGTTATGCAATGCATAAGGGTTGAAGACGTTGCATATACTATTGTGGCGACCTCTGGCATGGAATAATAACCTGTAAGTTCAATGCCTTTTACATATGCAAAATATGGGTTATGCAATGCATAATGGGTTGAATACTTGCATATACTACTGTGGCAACGTCTGGCGCATCAGAAAAACCAGTAAGTTTAATGCCTTTTATATATGCAAAATATGGGTTATGCAATGCATAATGGGTTGAATACTTGCATATACTACTGTGGCAACCTCTGGCGTGGCGTAAAAACCCGTAGGTTCAATGCCTTATATATATGCAAAGTATGGGTTATGCAATGCATAATGGGTTGAATACTAGCATATAACAACTGTGGCAAACGCCTCTGGCGTGGCGTAAAAACCCGTAAGTTTCAAATTGCCTTTTATATGTGCAAAGTATGGGTTATGCAATGCATCAATGGGTTTTGAAGACTTGCATATACTACTGTTGGCAACCTCTGGCATGGCCGTAAAAACCCATAAAGTCAATGCCTTTTTATATACGCAAAGCATGGGTATTTATGCAACGCATAATGGGTTTGAATACTTGCATATACTTACCTGTGGCAAACCTCTGGGCGTGGCGTAAAAACCCGTAAGTTCAATGGCCTTTTATTTTAAAATATGCAAAAATATGGGTTTATGCAATGGCATAATTGGGTTAAAGAACTTGCATATTACTACTTGTGGCAACCTCTTGCGTGGCGTAAAAACACGTATGTTCAATGCCTTTTATATATGCAATGGGTTGAATACTTGCATATACTACTGTGGCAACCTCTGGCTTGGAGTAAAAACCTGTATGTTCAATGCCTTTTATATATGCAAAGTATGGGTTATGCAATGCATAATGGGTTGAATACTTCCATATACAACTATGGCAACCTCTTGAGTGGCAACCTCTGGCATGGAATAATAACCCGTAAGTTCAATGCCTTTTACATATGCAAAATATGGGTTATGCAATGCATAATGGGTTGAATACTTGCATATACTACCGTGGCAACGTCTGGCATGGCGTAAAAACCTGTAAGTTCAATGCCTTTATATATGCAAAATATGTGTTATGCAATGCATAATGGGTTGAATACTTGCATATACTACTGTTTCAACCTCTGGCGTGGCGTAAAAACCCGTAAGTTCAATGCCTTTTATATATGCAAAGTATGGGTTATGCAATGCATAATGGGTTGAATACTTGCATATACTACTGTGGCAACCTCTGGCGTGGCGTAAAAACCCGTAAGTTCAATGCCTTTTATATAGGCAAAGTATGGGTTATGCAATGCATAATGGGTTGAATACTTGCATATACTACTGTGGCAACCTCTGGCGTGGCGTAAAAACCTGTAAGTTCAATGCCTTTTATATATGCAAAATATGGGTTATGCAATGCATAATGGGTTGAATACTTGCATATACAACTGTGGCAACCTCTTGAGTGGCGTAAAAACCTGTATGTACATTGCCTTTTATATATATCAATGGGTTGAATACTTGCATATACTACTGTGGCAACCTCTGGCGTGGAGTAAAAACCCGTAAGTTCAATGCTTTTTATATATGCAAAGTATGGGTTATGCAATGCATAATGGGTTGAATACTTGCATATACTACTGTGGCAACCTCTGGCGTGGCGTAAAAACCCGTAAGTTCAATGCCTTTTATATATGCAAAGTATGGGTTATGCAATGCATAATGGGTTGAATACTTGCATATACTACTGTGGCAACCTCTGGCGTGGCGTAAAAACCTGTAAGTTCAATGCCTTTTATATATGCAAAATATGGGTTATGCAATGCATAATGGGTTGAATACTTGCATATACAACTGTGGCAACCTCTGGCGTGGCGTAAAAACCTGTAAGTTCAATGCCTTTATATTTGCAAAATATGTGTTATGTAATGCATAATGGGTTGAATACTTACATATACTACTGTGGCAACCTCTGGCGTGGCGTTGAAGACTTGCATATACTATTGTGGCAACTTCTGGTGTGGAATAATAACCCATAAATTCAATGCCTTTTATATATGCAAAATATGGGTTAGGCAATGCATAATGGGTTGAATACTTGCATATACTTCTGTGGCAACCTCTGGCGTGGCCTAAAAACCTGTAAGTTCAATGCCTTTTATATATGCAAAGTATGGGTTATGCAATGCATAATGGGTTGAATACTTGCATATATTACTGTGGCAACCTCTGGCGTGGCGTAAAAACCCGTAAGTTCAATGCCTTTTATATATGCAAAATATGGGTTATGCAATGCATAATGGGTTGAAGACTTGCATATACTATTGTGGCGACCTCTGGCGTTGGAATAATAACCCATAAATTCAATGCCTTTTA
>NC_087216.1:45691605-45694105 GCF_015104395.2 Macrobrachium nipponense | reverse complement strand
TTTAATAATCTTCGATCGGCCATTTCATGATTAATAGGAAGAGATACACCCAGACATATCTACACCTGAGAAAGTATAAGATCTAAAGGATGCGAGTGAAGATTTATCTTTGTTTATTCATGGGTTTATAAATGATGTTAAAATAATTTGTTTATTTCTTATTACACTAAATTATATAATAAAAATATAACACTCTTTACTAAGTGTATCAAATGTACGTACAAACAAACAGATAAATAAGCTAGTTTAAAAAATAATAATATCATAAAAAAAACTGACCAGAAGTTTGAAATTTAATTTCAAACTCGCTCTCCTGAGCATTTCTCAAAATAACGAGTCAGTTGGCAAACTAATTATATAATTTCTACATGTTCCATCATTTTCTCATTCTTCCTGCAGTGTTATTTTCTACTTACCTACATTTCGACAGGCGGTAATCTCACGACCAACGTTTCCTGTTACAATATATATTGTATGTCCTATTATATGTACTCTATTTTATTCGCATTTTAGCATCTTGGTTAACAATATATATATCCAACGAAAACAAAGGACACTTGACGTTGCCCTATACAAATATAATACAGCAACCTCAGTTTTTGCTTATCATATGTACTTAAATGATAGGTAAATTGACTTTATCACTATCTTTCGAACAGCAACTCTTCATACTTCGACACCAGATATTCAGCGAAAATTAAATGGCTTTTAGAGTGACAAGATAAGATTTTTTCTCTCACTCAGTAACATTATGGAATATAAATGCCATTTATTGATACAGAGTTTTACGCTGTCAGTAACATTGAACTTGAATTAAGAGTTTATGTTTGTAAATACTTGTAAGCATCAAGTAAAACAAAAGAATTAAAATTGCAAAGGTTATTCGGTGAATCTGTGTTAGATATAAGTAACATTCACTGACTTTCTGCCATTTCATTTGTATTAAGACCTGAGAAAAAAAAATCTGTTGTATAAGAGAATTATGGCACAACGACTTAGTAGCATTTTCATATGAAGGGCTCATATATATATATATCTATATATATATATATATATATATATATATATATATATATATATATATATACTCGTATATGTTACACCTGTCCTATGGACCGGGGTTAGATTGAGGACAGAATTCCTAAACTGGTACCGTAACATCTTTTGCTCCCAGCAACATGCCAATAATTGAATTTGGGCTAATATTCAAACTCTGGAGATTCCGAAAATAGAATATTTTATTTCCCTAAAAAGATCTATTGAGGAAAATTAAAGAAAATGGGTTTAAAATCCCAAAATTCATTCAGGCACCATTATTAAAATTGTCACACTATTCTCCTGTTTAAAAAAAGCCCCTCAGTCTTTCAGATTAATGTCAAATAGAGAATACATTTTTGGTAGTGGCAAACTTAATCCATCTGTTAAGGAAATTACAATTGTTAAATACCAAGTAAATAAAGAGAATGGATGACTATCCCATAAACCGTTTTAATTATTTCTCTGCGCTTCAATGTTCTAAAGTTTTTTCAGTCTTTTTTTTTCAAGTTACCATATCAGATGGACCTCCTGAGCAACCCTCCATGGTTTTCCAAACTCTCTAGCGACCACCACTAGAGTTTGTCATCTAATTACCCATGGGGATTATATTGCTATTCATTTGCTCTGATAGACGTATGAACTTACGCACGCTATTGAGCTCACTAACATATGCACACTCTTCTACTCTGATGTGCGTGCGTTCCCATGTCTTATGTACACGCCCTATTTAGTGCACTGACGTACACACACGACGGCATTTTTTGATGTCACGATCATATGATTTCGACTAACCAGGTCATTTGAATAGTTTGCACTCATCACCAGTGTTATGACTGTCTAGTTCCGACGTCCTGAGGAATTCACTGTTTACAAACTTTGCAACACCTTCGAGCTCGAGGCTGTACTCGAGGCATCAGTCGTTATCGACCTAATTTTAACTAATTATTATATATAGATATATATATATATATATATATATATATATATAATATATATATATATATATATATATATATATATTATATTTAAATATATATATATATATATATATATATATATATATATATATATATATATAATTTACGAATAACTTGATCATGAAGTATATAAAACGTGATGCTATGTATAAATAAAAGTTTTTGCCACAAAGGAAAAAAATTATAAGCGAGATAGCCAAGCACTTTCGTCTAGTTCGACCCTTTACTCAGGCACAACTGATCTTACAGAGGAAAAAACATAGTCAAGGTAGGCTTAATATCCAAACTGAAATCGACCTTATTGCTAAGGTCGATTTCACTCTACAAAAACGAGGAAACGCCTGAGGGCAGCCACACCTTGGAGGATACACACGCTGTCAACAGGTGATTGATCCAGAAAACAATACATTTTTGAAAAAAAAAAAAAAAAAAAGGGAGGCATCTACAACTTATTATCATGAAATTTACAAAAATGTCCCCCAAAA
>NC_087216.1:45656605-45686605 GCF_015104395.2 Macrobrachium nipponense | reverse complement strand
CCAGGAAACTTGACACAATCAGGGCGGGAAGCTGTGCTTTCAACACAGTATGGCCGTCGAAAAACAAACTCCACCACCACTAACAAGCCGCCAATCACCAAACCAACTGTCACCAACAAACTGCTAAATACCAACACACACACACAAAAAAGAAACACGCACCAAGACTACACACCAACTCTCAAATATCAGTCAGAACAAATCGCTCACCAACTTGACAACCACAGACGCACACAACCATGACATAACTCGATTACTGAATTCCCAACTTATATGAAAAACACACAGATGACTCTACTGACTGATCACCTCTCACTCCGAATGCCTTCTTTGACTGACTGCACACAGCACACTCCGAATACCTTTACTGACTGACTGCTTCTCAACGAACCAACACGTCCACCAAACAAGCAGTTCACTTGTCAACCTCCCATTCATTATTCGCACCCTCTCTCTCTCACGCAAGCGTCTCTTGAGAATGTTGTCAAATGCAACCACTACATCATTCCTCCATAACGCGGCTGCTTTACCATGAAGTAATTAATGAACGAGTCTCTGACGCAGTGAGATGGAAATTCGAGCGGAAAGCTAACTACACCAAAATATCGATTACAGTATTCCTTGCATTTAATATATGACAAATACTTTTCACCTTCACCAGTAAACCTCGTTCGTCTGTTGAAAAGAAAAAAAATCTCTATTTTCCAAATAAAAACAAGTTTATTTTATAAAAGCTGGAAAAACAACTCTCTCTCTCTCTCTCTCTCTCTCTCTCTCTCTCTCTCCTCTCTCTCTCTCTCCAGAATTTCTGGAAATGAAAAAAAGAACAACATACCAGAACAGGAAAGAGACATGGGAAAATCCTTATTATTACCAATATTAAATGAAGGAGAAAACACGCAGACCATCATAGTGATGAATGCGCAGGGTTTAGTTACGAGTAACTCAAAAAGAAAAATAGAGTACTTAGAAGAACTAACCCAAATTGAAAAGAAAATAGATATAATGAATATAAGTGAAACCTGGTATTCCCAAGAGACTGGGAATGATGATAAAATAAAAGGGTTCCAAACTTATAGATCAGATAGAAAAAATAGGAATCAAGGGGGAACCGCAATATATGGGAAAGACAAAAAACAAGGAAAAATATATGAGAAATATAGTAACTCAGAATGCGAACTAATAGCGGTAGAATTTGAATCTGAAAAATTAATGAACATAGTAATATATAGACCTCCTAATACTAAAGAGTTTGACTTAATAATAGAAAAATTGGATGATATATGTAGAAATCACAAGGACTGGACTATTCTCCTATCTGGAGACTTCAACTTTCCTTTCATAGACTGGAAAGAACGAATAGGAGACTGTGGATGTACTTATGCATATAAAAAAGAGAGTAATAGTAGTGCAGAAGATAAAAGGCAATTCGAAAAGCTATTAGATATGCTACTAGAATACAACATTCAACAAATAAATCACCTGCCAACAAGAAAGGAAACTACTTTAGACCTAGTATTTGTGAACGAGATGAATTATGTTAAAGAAATAATAGTTTATAATGCGAGTATTTCAGGCCATAATGTCATAGAATTAACAGTCCATTCCAAAGCAAGTGAAAACAGAGATAAGCAAGAAATGAAAAAGTGGGAAGGATATGGAAAATACAACTTCTACAGTAAAAATATAAAATGGTCAGAAATATATGAAGAATTAAACAAAGATTGGGATAACATTTTCGTAAGTGATGAGGCTAAGGGTAAATACGGAGATATTATATAAAAAAATTAGAGAAAATAGTGGATAAATATATACCGAAGAAGAAAAGTAAACATCAGTCATGCATACCAAGAGACAGAAGGATCTTGTTCCAGAAAATCAGAAAATGGAAAAAAGGTCTTAGCAAAACAAAAAAAAAAAATGCATGGAAAGTTATAGAACTAAAAAGTAAGATAGAAATGCAGAACAAAAGATTATACAATCAAAAGAAAATGAAAAACGGGACTTGGAAGAAAAAACCCTATTAAATATCAAGCAAAACCCCAAACTATTATACTCATACGCGAAGAAGATGAATAAAAGAAGAATAGAAATAGGCCCTCTGAGAATTGAAGGGAGATTAACGAATGAAAAAAAGGAAATTTGCAACATATTGGCAGAACGATATAAGAGAGAATTCACCCCTAGAATAGATAATGAAGATAATGATATAGAAGTAAGGGATGAAAATAGTGAATATTTAGCTGACATAGATATTAATGAAGCTGATATTGTGCAGGCTATTAATGAAATTAAAAATGGAGCTGCAGCAGGGCCTGATGGAGTTCCTGCTATTTTGTTAAAGAAAATAGTTCATTCTATCGCAAAGCCACTTGCAATATTATGAAGACAAAGTGTAGATACAGGCAAGATTTATGATGAGCACAAATTAGCATATTTTACCCCTACTTTCAAAAGTGGATCAAGACTAGAGGCAAGTAATTATAGGCCTGTGAGTCTAACATCACATATTATGAAAGTGTATGAAAGGGTAATGAAGAAAAATATTATGAAACATTTGATAAAAAATAATTTGTTTAATAAAGGACAACATGGTTTCGTACCCGGAAAAAGTACACAAACCCAACTGTTAGTCCACCGTGAGAACATATTCAAAAATATGAAAAGCGGAAATGAAACAGATGTGGTTTATCTAGACTTTGCAAAAGCTTTTGACAAGGTAGACCATAATATATTAGCGAAGAAAATTAGAAAACACAATATCGTGGATAAAATAGGAAGATGGTTAAAAGAAGTTTTACACAACAGAAAACAGATAGTTATTGCAAACGACGAGAAATCGGATGAAGCTAAGGTAATATCCGGTGTGCCACAAGGTATGGTGTTAGCTGCAATACTGTTTGTTATTATGATTGAAGACATAGACAGTAATGTTAAGGATTCGGTAGTGAGTAGTTTCGCAGATGACACAAGAATAAGTAGAGAAATTACTTGTGATGAAGATAGGAACGCTCTACAAAGAGACCTTAACAAAGTATATGATTGGGCAGAGGTAAATAGGATGGTATTTAACTCTGATAAATTTGAATCAATAAATTATGGAGACAGAGAAAGAAAGCTATATGCATATAGGGGACCTAATAATGAGACAATCACAAATAAGGAAGCAGTTAAAGACCTTGGTGTGATGATGAATAGGAACATGTTATGCAATGATCAAATAGCAATTCTGTTGGCAAAATGTAAAGCAAAAATGGGAATGTTGTTACGGCACTTCAAAACAAGAAAAACTGAACACATGATTATGCTTTATAAAACATATGTTCGTAGTCCACTTGAATATTGCAATATGATATGGTACCCACACTATCAAAAGGATATTGCACAAAGGTCCTTTACAGCTAGAATAGAAGAAGTTAAGGACCTTGACTACTGGGAAAGACTACAATCCTTAAAATTATATAGTCTAGAAAGGAGAAGAGAACGCTACATGATAATTCAGGCATGGAAACAGATAGAAGGAATAGCAGAAAACATCATGGAACTAAAAATATCAGAAAGAGCAAGCAGAGGTAGATTAATAGTGCCCAAAACTATACCAGGAAAAATAAGGAAAGCACACAGGACATTAATCCACTACGCACCAGCATCGATAATGCAGCGTCTATTCAATGCGTTGCCAGCTCATCTGAGGAATATATCAGGAGTGAGCGTAGATGTGTTTAAGAATAAGCTCGACAAATATCTAAACTGCATCCCAGACCATCCAAGATTGGAAGATGCAAAATATACCGGAAGATGTACTAGTAACTCTCTGGTAGACATTAGAGGTGCCTCACACTGAGGGACCTGGGGCAACCCGAACAACACGTAAGGACGTAAGGTAAGGTAAGGTAAGGTCTCTCTCTCTCTCTCTCTCTTCTGACCAGGGTATTTTTCATCAAAGTGAGGAGCATAATTCAACAAGCAATCTAAAAGTCCTGTAGATTTTTGTTTTGTTTTGTTTTTGATTATTCGAACAACTACATTTCCTCAAAGTGGACTTTGGGTCGTAGGAATACTACATCATTCAATATTTTTGTAATGTAGCTTTTGCAGTTCACACTCTATAATACAAAAATATATTCATTCTTACCTTCTAAATGAAATATTTTAATTGTTACTTGGCATTAGGCCTGATCTATTACCGTTTAGTCGTGAAATGTGATGAAAAGTAAATGAGAATTTAAGTGGGTTATAGGATTCAATTAAACAGTCTACTCCAGTAATACATAGTTTCTATGGTTTACTAAATACTGTTCATTTATTTCTATTTGCTTTTGAAGCTCTCATATTTCTCTCCGAAATCTTGACCAAAAATCTTTTATTCTATTCGATATCTTACGATAAGATAAAACTGTCTTCAATTTTACAAGAAAAAGTTTCTGGTAATCTATGTGCTAGAGAACAATGAACTTTTTCTTACCTAAAATTAATGAAAACGTCTTCGAAATTCAATCATCCGTTCAGTTCAAAACTTTAGACGAAGACTTTGTATAGGACTTCTCTATTAGGTTAGCATCTGCTGCCCGGTACTCCTGAAGAAGCCGAGGCCAGGGGGGGGGGGGGGGGGGGGGGGGGGGGGGGCAGTTTTAAACATATAGGGGATTATAGACGTCCTTATCGAGTCAAGTTTTCATTAAGGGATGTTCTAAGACTAAGCTAATTTGCATAACATTATCGTTTGGGCTACGTCTAAAATAGGAGGTATGGTAAAAGGACACAAAGTGAGAGTTTAGGCGTTAATCGAAGTGAAAAGTTAAGAAAAGCGAAAACAAGTAGACAAAGATAGAAGGATAAGAACAAGGAAGTAAAAATAAGCAATTTAAGTTGAGACAACAACAAAATCTTTCGTGTCACAACTCAAATATAAATATGCATCTTTTCTCTGCCGAGTTTGTATCATTCTTTACCCTTTTCTACTTTACTCTCCAACTTTTCGTACCTCAGCCGCGACACCAAACATAATGTTATACAAATTAGTCCCGGATTAAAACTTCTTTAAAAGGAAACTTCCTTCCTCGCAGTCTACACAAGGCAGATCCGATAAGAAGTTCTATTTCCGAGTAACTTTCAAAGGGATCTAGACCCACCCAAACCTTCCCCTACCACCGGGATCCACCCACCATCCCTATCCCACCCCGCTCGCCCGTTGCTAGCACCAACTTTCTCAGTCGGACAGCAGATGTTCACGAGAAGACGAGATTGAGTGAGTCTGAAGTCTCCAAAATGGAGATACTTCTCAGCGGAAGTTCTGATCTGGAGAAGTAATCGAGCAACGGAGATTTCGTTACTGATAAAATTAAAGGAGTAAAAAAAAGAAAAGTTGCCTTCCTTGTTTGAAAATAAGTTTGAAATTTACTAGTTCTCCTTCTTTTATCTATATATATATATATATATATATATATATATATATATATATATATATATATATATATATATATATGTATGTATGTATGTATATATATACATATATACATATATATATATATATTATATATATATATATATATATATATATATATATATATATATACACGTGTGTGTGTGTATAACGGTAAATACAGGCACATGGTATAATTGAGTCGAATTATAGTATAGTACCGGAACGATGTGTCTGACATCCACCACGAGATGCAATGATGTCATCTGCGGATATTTACTGTGCGCTCTAAAGGGTTATTTTCGTTTTCTGTTTGTCTTTCTTTGGAAGCACTGCTTTAGATATGTGGAAAAGTGCTCAGATATTTCAATCATTTCTTTTTATGTGTTAAACAACTATAGCTTTCACCTGTTACTATAGTTTACTATGGTAGTGCTTTTTTGTCTTCTGCTTGTGTTTAAACAATTCTCTTGGTTGATAATGCCTATGTCTTGCTCATTTTACCGATGTGAAATTATAAGCCTGTCCACCATTTCACAATAGTAAATAATATATGTGAAATATAATATTAAGAAGCAATTGTGTTATGGTAACAAAATGTGATCCGACCTGCAGCTTACTCGGGATTCGTGAAAGATTTAAACATTATATTCCTAATTTCTAACATAAATTCCTGTATCTTTAACTCAACGGGAATCTCGTTTTTTCATAACTTTTTAGGGTCTTCATAACCCTTTCATAACCCCCAACAGAAACAAGAACAACAAAGCAGTTTGTAGGCTTACTCCACGAGTAAGCAAAAATTGAAATGAAATATAGCAGTTAACCTTAAGTATAGATAAGATTCATCTTGACTTAATTCCGTAAATGACAAAAGGAAATCTACATACAACCCAACTGCCAGAGAAGATAGAAACTTTATTGCTAAGCTATCATCGGCTCCGTCGGGTTAGTGTGCTATAGTTTGTCGAAATGTTAAATTACAATTTTATCTCCACTGGTAGGGACAATTTCGTCTTCAGACATAAAAAACTAATGTTGAATTAATTAAAAAACTGAGGAGTAAAGGTTCTAATTTTAAACTCATTCGTTTTGACGTGAATTCTTTGTTTACCAAGGTTCCCATGTCAAATTTATTAGTGGTTTTGCGAGGACAATTTTAGGATATTCGTTTGCCTTTAATATTAACATATGTATCGAACTTATTAAGCTTTGTATTGTGGACAACTATTTTACAGTGGATGGCAGGTATTTTAAACAAACATTTGGTATGGCTATTGGGAATCCCCTGCCTCTTATACTATCCAACTTGTACCTGGAATATTTCTAAAGTAGAATACTTCCTACTATGAAATTCAGGGCCTCTGTAACACGGTTTTTTGGATTTTGCTCCTTATCAAAGCATCGGATGTAGCTGAAAGTTGACATATGTATATTTTACAACTACACACGAATTTTGTCAGCATTATCAATAACCTAAACCCGATAGTTTTCATTTTTATAGAGTAAAAATGATCTAGCCGACGCCTTGGCCAATTATTGCGAGCCAAGAGTCGAAAAACATTCATTACGTAAGCAAGGTAAACATCGTTTTGCGAAATGTTGCCCCGCCCATCCACCAGACAGAAACCCATTCTCCTTATTCCATCGGCTCTGAAACCCATAGTAGTCAAGAATGGCTAACAGGATTTGGAATTGTCCCCGTGGTTGCAAAACTGCATTTGTCTTACGACTTGCAACTTTATACAGTCAAGAGAAAGCCCGTGGCCATACTTACTATACCCTGAATAGGTAATTATTCAGTTTCTAGTTTAAATCCAATGTTTATGGTCTGATTTGTATTTAGCGTAACGTGATTATAATACTTGTAATGTCATTCAGGATTTTGAACATTTCCATTAACTATTCCCTATGCCACCAAGAGAGAGAGAGAAAGAGAGAGATTGTATGTAAACAGTCTTTATATAACTATTTTTGTTAAAATAAGATTTTTATCCAAACTAAATACAAGCTTATATGTGCTAAAATCTCCAGCAGACCAGCGGATCATCCGATATAATTTTTTTTTTCTTCTTCTTTAGTCTGTACGACCATGTTGGATATAAAGACTTTATGAATGGCGGAACGATGCATAGAGGTGGGTGGGGTATCTGTGCTAGCGTAGTAATACTACTGTAGCAGAAGTGCCGCAAAATTAGTAATAGCAGCAATATACATGAATTAAACGTTTATGCCAACTGCTGGGATCCCTGAGGATCATTTAGCACTTCTTACAACTACTCGAGAAATGAGTTTTTATAGCCAGAAGTTAGATTTTCTAATACAACAATGTCCATGATATCCTTCATTGTTATCCTGAATTAAACGAGGCCAAAGTGGGTGGAGCCTCATGAAGTCATCATTCTGACAATAATTATTGGTGAAGGTTTAAACCCAAAATACGGTACCGTCTGTTTTTTTTTTTTTTTTTTTTTTTTTTTTTTCTTAGTAAATAGGTAGACAGCCGATAAATAAAAATTGCTTGACATTGGATACAGCAGTTATCAAATCAAGCTTGTCTACTATGTCTTTGAAAATTACCAACTATTCCCTACATCTTTTCAATCTGATTGTGACCTATAAAGTAGATTATAATTTCTTAGGACACTTATTTTGGGAGTTAGACTAATAATCGAAGTGTTTTTGTATTTATTAACATATTTTGTGGGTTTGTTCATTATGACAATTATTAGTGGAGAGGATTCAGAGTTCATAAAGGTGTACTGCTTTGCTTGTATTTAAATTTTTTTCATTGTTGCCAGAGGTATAGCCTTCGTTACGTATAGCCAATCATCCATGAGAAAGAGGGAAGAAATGCTGTCATAAGTTACATAACGAGTGCGTTCGAAACCTTATCTCTGAGTAAGTTGGCCCGTCTTCAAAAAAAGTAACTTTTACATTATAAGTACCAAATTTATTCAACCTACGTAATGCGGAATACAGTCAAAATTTATGTGTAGATATAATGTGTATTCTGAATAAGCGTTATATCTATGAAATGCACAGATAAAAAGTTATTGCCAAAAAACCGTGTTACAGAAGCCCTGAATCTCATAGTAGTAGATGTAGATATCCATTTGCTCTGGATATGTTACGTTGGCGATTTTCTAGTTTTTTGGACATTAAATGAAAACCATTTGTTTTATTTTTTTTTTTTAGCGTTTGAATAGTCTTATGCCTTTTATTGCATTCAGAATTGAAGAATATAATAACTATATTTGTTTTCTTGATGTATAACTAATTTATTGAAACCTACCCGAGTTGATGGACATGTATTTAATATCCCTACCCATAATTCATCTGTTGAATTATCTATATTTAATAGTATATTTGTTAAAGCCCTAAAAATATGTGACCCAGAACTTGGAAGAAGAAATTGTAACTACCTATGCTATTGGTGAAAAGTTATGTCACCCAATTTATTTTTTAGACGCTGCTTTAAGGAAGGCAAAGAATTGTTTTTATGGTTCATTGGTTAGGAATGAGTTCAAAACTGAGAATATTTTATGTTTACCTCATTACAAAGTACTTTGTCATCTCCCTAAATTACTAAAGAATCTAAATTAACGTTGTTTTTAAATATGATAACTATATCAGAACCTATTTCATAAAGAACTATCCTAAAGAAAGAGACGTAAGACGTATATATCATATGACATGTACAGGCTGTGATAAATTGTACCTGGGACAGACTGGAAGTCATGGTGTACAAGGATTTCCCCGGCATCGTTATAATGTACGAACTGGCAACCAATCTAGTGCCATTTTTATTCATGTGAGAGATGAATAATAGAACCATGTTTTATTGATAAAATTAATCATTTGAACTTCAGTCCTGGATTTTGTAAAGTTGATAATGTTATGAAAAATGACATTTAAAAAGCCAACAGTTAAAAAGGCCGTTTCCCCCGTAAAACAACATATCAATTTCTTTTCATAACAGTGGGCTGTTTGATGTATTAATTAATTTGTATATATATATATATATATATATATATATATATATATATATATATATATATATATATATATATATATATATATATACGTATATGTATATATTTATATATATATATATATATATATAGATATTAATACATATCTATATTTATATACAAATATAGATATGTATATATATATATAGTATGTATATATATATATATATATATATATATATATATATAATTTACTGGTAATCTTCTTAGCACGAAGATATAGTAATTCAGTTTGTATTCCACATAGGAAAATGAAAAAGGTTTATCTCAGAAAATGCCCAACAGTTTCGTCCTCCAATGGACCTCTTCTTGGAGCGTTTATTAATAAACGCTCCAAGAAGAGGTCCATTGGAGGACGAAACTGTTGGGCATTTTCTGAGATAAACCTTTTTTCATTTTCCTATGTGGAATACAACTGAATTATATATATATACATATAACATATATATATATATATATATATATATGTGTGTGTGTGTGTGTGTGTGTGTGTATATATATATATATATATATATATATATATATATATTGGTGTACATATATATATATATATATATATATATATATATATATATATATATACAGAGGTAATATAAACCCCATGAAGTATCGTCCTTTGAACTTTGAATCATAGCACTAAAAGAAACTGAAGTAGAGGATATAAAGTATAAGATATCAATAGGGAAGGTTTAAGTCCTGTGCAAGAAATGTCGACAGTGATTACACCATTTGTAACAAAGACTGATTTCTTTAGGGTGAAGGTGGAGAGACCCGGCAAGGATTGAGAATGGAATAAATAGGAATAGAAAAGAGTAGCGTATTATACTCATCTCACTGTCGAACGTGGAGATGGAAGGAATGACATTATGAACTTTATTTGCCAAAATTTTATAACAATTATTAAAAAAAGAGAAAAACATCGGTGGAGATAATCATATTAACAAATTAAAGTCTTTTCATACATCGATAATCGAACATCGCAATAAAGAGAAAACATTAAAAGGTTCCCTTGTTCTTTGGGATGTCTCCAACAGGCACCTATCGATACTCATTTGGTCGTAACAAAGGGGAGCTTAGGAACCCAGGAGAGGTAAATATGTAAGTCTAAGGAGTCCAGGACGAGGATGTAGAAAGGGGGCCATAAAAATCCGCTTTTGTGAAGCTTAACGATGATTGAAGGGGCTATATTGAATATATATATATATATATCTAATATTATATTATATATAATATTATATTATATATATATATAGATATATATATACATATATATATATATATATATATATATATGTGTGTGTGTGTGTGTGTGTGTGTGTGTGTGTGTGTGTGTAGAGTGAAACGAAGGAGTACTGCGAGAACTTTCGACTCAATCTCCTTTACTTAGCAAAGTCCAGCTGCTCAGAATCAGGGACAAGACAATTAAAGATGATACTGTCTGGTGACTGACCACACACAAAATTTCATGTTGGTAAACAATAAAACCTTTTTTATAAGGGAAACTTATTTATGAAAAAAATATGTTAAACATACTTATACAAAGAAAGTATCTTTAAGGTAACTAATTTGTAATTAAGTCTGTGATGTTATATTTAAGATCATTCTTAAACATATTACTTATACAAGGGTCCACATAATACAAGCCAGAGCTAAGATTAAAATCACAATTGGAAATAAGTTTCATGTGGCAAGACATCTTTCCAATTTATTCTGTGGTCGTTTTCACTTACTTCCAATTGTAGTTTTAATCTCACCTCTGGTTTGTATTATGTGGACCCTTATATAAGTAACATGTTTAAGAGTGAACTTAAAGATAAAATCACAGACGTAACTAGAAATTAGTTACCTTATAGACATTTTCATTGTATATGTATGTTTAATATATTTTTTGTGAATAAGTTTACCTTGCAAAAAAAGTTTGATTGTATTACCAAAATGAAATTTTGTATAATCCCTTAATTGTATTGTCCCTGCTTCTGAGTATTTACTAATACTGTAGATGTGCTGGGTTCTAGGTACATATTTTCCTTAATAATCCTATCTGCCATTTATACGACCTTTCTTTGAAAACTTATCTTTGTATTTGTCAGGCTGCTAAATAAAGGACATTGAGTCAAAAGTCCTTGCATTACTCCTTTGTTTTACTTTCCTTTGTGGCTTTAGACTTAGATTTATATATTCACCACGTTCCCAGTTTTTCTGATTATTTTAGTATATGCAGTATTAATATATTTCACATGTAAAGACATAAGATATGTAAATTGCTGAATTTATGTTAAGTACTTGTCACTTCTATAATTACCCCTCCAACCATTTTCAAATAGACTCTTGCACCTGTTACCCGTAGTTTGTCGGCAAAAATTTTGACTTGGTTAAGACGGAGTGAGCAGCAGCAGTCTGTGGCAGCCAGTTGTCTTAGGTCGGGCGCACATTGAGACGCAGGCGACACAGGCAACGCAGCACAGAGCAGGGCAGAAAACTGCATTTCACTATTTTAAATGTAAGCGCGCATATTGTCAAGCAGGACAGCACAGCGCTGGGGCAAACCTGCTTTGGCCTGCGTCACGCAGTGTTTGAAACACGGTTTTCTGTGCACATGCGGCACAGGAAGTAACTCGCTCAGTAATCCACGTGATATCATCCACTGACTGACAACCAGACCGTACGGACATATGACGATGACAGAAGTTCGGCCGAAGAAGGGAACCCACAACTCATCACTGCTTCACAGAAAATCCCGGAGTCGAATATGAATTTGATGATGGCAGTGAGAGTATTGTTGACCCTGCAGCTCATGCAAGAGAAGTAAAGAAAAAGCAGAATGATGTTACTGCTCTGCTCAAGGAATCGATCTTAATAAATCATGAAGAGAGAGTTAAACAGAGAGCACTTGATAGGAAAAAAATTTAGGAAAAATTTAGACAGGAAGAAAGAGATCCCCTTTATCATTTTTTCAGGACCATGTACACATCGATGGCAAAAATGCCACCAGACTTACAGCACAAGATAAAACGGGATGTATTTCGCATAGTTTCAGACGCTGAAGAATCCTTGCTCGGTATGTCTCCTTATCCCCAAAGCCATTCCTCCCATTCATCCTGTAGTCCTACTCCTCGATGAAGGAACACCTACTGATGCATCTACTACCGATATATCACAGTCTCTCCCTGTGCTTTCAGAACAGCATCAGGACACATCCCCTGATTTTCCACCAAATTATATGATGTGAAAATCATGTCTTATGATTTTGTTAATTTCTGATGAATCTCTCGGAAAGACCTGAGTGCTTATCAACACTGTTTTCCCTGTTATTTTTTCTTTTAACAATTATCCATTATAATGACATTGTGGAGGCAGGTCAAAAGAAAAGGGAATTGTTCATCAGTGGATTTTTCCTCCGTTCCTATATTGCTGAAAGACAGACATGAAGGAAAATAAAATCGACATTAAAAACAGCCACTTTTTCTCTATTCCCGATTGGTTTTTGGGCGTTGCAACCTTCAGATGATATGTCTTTGCATCATGTTATGTACCTCATCAAATTGTTCTCTGCTTAATCTGAAATAATTCTTGAATCTTGCATCACTCAACTCGAATGTTAAACCAAATGCACCATGGGTATTCTCTTGGCCATGTACTCACTCCTACAATGCACATTGTAAAGAATACCCACTATAATATTGTGGAATAAAAGTATTATTATTTTTTTTTTTTTTTTTTTTTTTTTTTGCTCTATCACAGTCCTCCAATTCGACTGGGTGTATTTATAGTGTTGGGTTCCGGGTTTTATTATTATTATTATTATTATTATTATTATTATTATTATTATTAGTATTATTATTATTATTATTATTATTTTATAATAATAATAATAATAATAATAATAATAATAAATAATAATAATAATAATAATAATAATAATAATAATAATAGGCAGCCATGATCACAAGACCTGCATAGGACGACAGACTGCCTCTCAATATGCGCACCACGCCTATGCTGCCCTGTGCTGACCTCCCCTGCCCTGTCCTGTGTCTCAATGTGCGCCCGGCCTTAGACTCGGACGCAAATCACCTGCAGGAATTTTCAATCTTCCCTTCTATCAATAGGACATGGAAGGAACTGACTTTCTCATACATTTTTAGAAACATGATGTACCAGCAATGATCGTGGTGTAACTTTATTCTTGTGGAGTGTGCTATAGTGTTTATCTTGCGCCGTCTGTTCGAAGTAGTTCTACAAAGCTCGTCATCGTCTTGGCATGAGTCCTGATCAGGAGTCTGAACTCTAAGTATAACCAAACGCCGCTCTGGAATTCATTACAGGTAATGGAAAACCTGAAAGTCGGGTCATTGGTTAAGTCCTCTGTAAATTCCAGCCTTATTGGAGTGATTCTTTAAGTAAAGCCTTACTTGTTTGGATATTAAGTAATCAACAAACTTCATCAAAATTTGACGTGTCTTGGCATTAGTACGCGGCGAACTAGACTGTGGCAGTTGACGCTTTTCTATAGAATTTTACTTCCTGGACATGATTTAAAGTAATATTTTCTCGGCCGGCTGTAATTAACCTGTCATTTACCTTTGAACTTTATCCTACGATAAGGGGAACCGATGAGAAAGCGGGGTTTTGGGTGAGGTAAAACACTTGGGAGAATTTTACCTTACAACTCTATACTACGGTAAGGGGGACTGATGGGAAAGCGGGTTTATGGGTGGGGTAAAACACTTACGGAAAGGTTTTGCCGTAATATTTCCTCTTATTTATGATATTTGAAACACTAAATTCAAGATGAAATAAAGCGATAAATAAACCGATAATGGGGCCGTTATATAGCCAAAACCCACCTATTACTACGGCTATTACGACGCCGAATCCTACTACGCATGCGCCAAACCTACAAGTTTGAGAGGAGTGGTTGCCCATTGCCATACCAAATATTTGTTGATAAAATTCACCATTGAATATAAAATTACAATTACAAATGCAATACTTAGTGAGTGAAATAATGTGACTTAGAGATAGAGGTTACTAAGATACTCCAAAATAGAATCTATATGGACTTCAGTAAAAAGAGAACATACATCAAAACTAGCGAATCTATCAGTGGGGCAAAAAGTAATTTTGTTTAATTTATCAACTAAATCTATAGAATTAAATATATGAGAATCTGAGATAGTTCCAAGTAACGGGGACAAGAGCTTAGTGATATATTTCGAAAGTTTATATGGAATTGAGCCAACAGTACTGAAGATAGGCCGCATAGGATCATAGGATTATTTTCTTTGTGCATTTTGACTAATCCATACAAGTAAGCTAGCGAAGGAAATTTGACTGACAATTGGCCTAGTACTTTTTTTATCTTTAAGGATTTTTTTCACTGTGCTATTAAAGTTTTTTATGACTTGATCATGGGGATTTTTGTTTTTTGTGAGTCTCATCATCTTCCAGTAGGGCTTGCATATATATGCTATTTGACCTATCAGCTTATGTGATATGGATATTACTGTCGTTTTAAGATCGGTCAAACTTTTCTTATAGCGAGCAGGGAAGTTACTTTCTTGACTAACATTGGCAGCTCCGTAGACAATACCTTTGATTATGTCGACATGATTTTTCGGAAGATCACAATATTTTTACTTGGTGATGACGCAATTATTAAAGCAGAAGATCTTTTCGCTATAAAGAAAGATAAACCATATCCAAGAGCACTCACAACATTTTCACTTATTTGTTTACTTGATAGGTTCACAACATAATCATAACGTGCACTTTAAGTCCAATCACTGCTATCAATAAGGTTTTTAAGTTTTCTGTCGAGTTTCCTTTTAAGGGCATCTATAGTCCTCCGAAGATTTTCGTAAATTTCTCGTCGCAGTGAGTCCTTCCAATCGGCCGGGATAGAATGATTGAAAAAGATCCCTGTTTTTTTCTAATTCATTGAATTTTTCTTTCTCTTCTTGCTTGGCGGCTGCTATGTGGTGTTTTAATATCATGGCAACTAGATTCATTGAATGGATGATGTTCATGCCTTCTTAAACGGCGTGGCAGCAAGGATTTAGGGAGCACTTGCTCGGATAGGCACTTCATAATGAGGGCCATGTTTGCTTTCGCTATCCTGTTTCCTCATTTGAGAGGTGTCGTCACTACCTTCTCCAAGTCTCGATCAGAATTCAACTAAAGTTCCTAAAATCAGTCCGCCGAAAGGTAGTCCTAAGCTTTAAACCAGAGTGTCTTAATGGACTTTTTATACTTGAGATGAATCCTGTTTTACCAGAAGAATTTCGTTATATATATATATTATATATATATATATATATATATAGATAATTATATATATATATATATAAATATATATAATATATATATATATATATATATATATATATATATATATATATATATATATATATATTAAATAAAGGTTTTTTTGCCACGTAAGGAAAAAAAATGAAAAAGCGAGTTACCGAGTACTTTCGCTTTTCATTTTTTTCCTTCGTGGCAAAAAAAACCTTTATTTATACATAGCATCACGTTTTATATACTGTCGTGATCAGGTTATTCCATATATATTATATAATATATATATATATTATAATATATATATATATATATATTATATATATATATATTTATATATAGAGTGTGTGTATATACATGCATAGATGTAGTGTGGATATATAAATAAATAATATATATATAATATTATATTTACATATAGATATATATATATATATAAAGAAATATATATATATATATATATATAGATATATAAATTATAAAAGGGTTTTTTTGCCACGAAGGAAAAAAAATGAAAAAAGCGGAGTCTATGCCGAGTAACTTTCGATTTTTTCATTTTTTTCCTTTCGTGGCAAAAAAACCCTTTATTTTTACCAATAGCATCACCGTTTTATATGACCTTCTGTTGCTCAAAGGTTGATTAACTAATATATATACATATATACATATATATATTATAATATATATATAATTATATATATATACATAGTATTATTGGGATTTTAAATGTGTTAATACATGATATATGTCTGTGTGTATAAAAAATATATATATTAGAAATATATACTTATATAGATATATATATAGATTAGTGTGAGTGTGTATATACATGTAATATGTAAACATGTATATATACGTAATATATGTGTTTATATATATATAATATATATAAATATAATATATATGTGTGTGTGTGTGTGCGTGTGTGTGTCTATATGTGAGATTTAATATAATATATATACATATATATATAATATATAATATATATACATATATATATGTATATCTATATCGATAATAGTAATATATATAGATATTATATATATAATAATTTTATGGGGTGTGTGTGCTCGGGTGGTGTCTATATGTGTCATATTTATAGATATATTATATATATATATATATATATATATAAACATATAATAATATATATAGATTATGTTACAATCATATCTAAGATTATATTATATAATAATATATAGATAATATATATATATATGTGTGTGTTATATATATTACAGGATATATCATATATATAAAATATATATATTTATATACATAATATATAATACTATATATAATCATAAATATACGATATATATAATAATCTTATATTAATATATATCGATATATAGTATAGGTAGATATATATATATTATACATAATAATATAGAATATAAATGTGTGTGTGTGCTGTATTATATAATTACATGGATATATATATATATATATATATATATATATATATATATATATATATATATATAACATACATATATATATATATATATATATATACTATATATATATATATATAGTATATATATATATATATATATATATATATATATATATATATGTGTGTGTGTGTGTATATATACATGTATATATATATATTATATATATATATATATATATAATATACATATATATATATATATATATATATACACGTATGTATATATATATATATAACATTAGTTTAGTCGTAAAATTGGCAACTAGAAAAGGCATAGCACAGTCTTATAAGTATCACCACTCCATTAGGGGAAAATCCATACTTCCCGGTTTTCCAGGTTACCAAACCTGGCACACTTGCCTGAAGGACCAGAAACATCCATTTAAGCTGTAAGCACACACACTAAAAACAATCAAGACATAGGGGCTTCTTCTAAGAGCCCAGTTATATTACTCTCCCATTATTTAGGGGAAACAGCTCGTACGTACTCATATACGAACTTTCTCAGAGGACACTCCGCATAATATGACATCATTGATTCGGCACAAGTTCATTACACTGGAATAGATACATGACGTCATAACAGCTCATTATCACGCCCACAAAATCTACTCAAAACCAGATCCTTGTGCGAACATGAGATATGGTCTGTTCTGCTTAGGCAGCAACTTCCACTTGGCGCCATCCAAATGATTGCGTCAACATTTTCGGAGCTAACACTGAATCTGTCCTTTTAAGACCTCCTCTGTTTCCAAGGAATCAAAATGATGATATCCATCGTTTCATTGAATGCCATACTCATCACATCTGCTTATCAACCATCGGTCAACAAATATATATAATAGGAGCTCGGACCACCTACCCGCTGGCTCCTGCCCAGCCATAGTTCATACGAAATAGTTTATATAAAATTAGAAAAAAAAAACACATTGGCCGTCTCATGTACATCGTATTGATATAAAAAAACTGCACGTCTTTGGCAGAACAAGGTCCATCACATAAAAATTAGCCTGTATCTGGGCTACAATATCAGTTCACTGTAGAGCATATCTTCTCATCTTGAACTTGACTCTTCTGTGTGAATGTGTGTCCTGCAGAAGCACACAATGTAGAAAAACGTCTCCTGGTACCATGCCCTTTATCGTCCAAAAGGCGTCGTAAATCCTCGTAGCTGAAAGACGTCTTGCTGGAGTAGGGGAATGGATGGTGTTTAAGGTGTTTACAGTACGTCAGTTATGTCACTGGTCAATTAAAGAAGAATTAACCCAAAACATACATCTGTCAAAATAATGACATCAAAATTCTAAGAAATACAAACTGTACATTTTCCAACAAACACCACTAATATAAGAAACTATAATATGCCAAATCAATTCGAATATATAACTTAACCACCAAACTAATTTCTACCTAAAACCTTTGAGAAGTAACCTCATAAGATTGCAAAATCATAAATCACCATTAATAATATTATAACAAAAAAAATAAAAAAACAACTATAACCCCGTAAGGAAAATACAAAAGAAAATGAAGAAGAAGAAAAAAGTAACAAAATCAGCCCCAAATTATTACTAAAATGTTCTCTCAACTGATATTTACGTTAGCCCCACAAAATCAGCAAGAACCTAAACATATTCCCTTATCTCGCTGAAGCGACTAAAAACAAGAAAAATAAAGCCCCAAATTATAAAAAATAACAACCCATTCCCAATATTAACCATCAGGAACACGTTATCCCGCATTTGCAACATTACTCGACTCGGCAATTTCTCGAGCCTATGAGCCAAATATACACAAATGAGACATGTGTGCCATTCTCTAGCCCTGGCAACTAACGACTCATAACTGTTGCAAAACTGCCCAAAATACCGCAAAATAAAAAAATAAAAAAAACCGAAAGGCAAATATTAAAAACTGACAAAATCATACCAGGCCATCGCAATTGCGCAGAAAACCAAATCAAAACTATAAATCACAACCAAAACCATGTTTCTCGCAAGCAGAAAAACTGTTATATTGTCCTCTTAGACATGTGTGACAACTAAGAAGAAACCTGCATACTGACTCATATCTGCAGCAAAACGGCCAAACACTGAAACATAATCACCAAATCGGCCTTCAAAAAAAGAACAGACACATAATGCAAATCACATTAACTGAATTATCTCGGCTCAACCACAGAAAATGGCAAATATAAACCAAACTTAGGCCAAAGACTAGCCAAAATAAGAGTCTTGAAAATCCACTATCTATCATCAATAGACAAAGACATGTCATCAATCACCAAACTAATAAAATACAATTCCACCTCCAGTACTCAATATTTATCCACAATTCGCTGACAACAGCTTTCTGCTGACCTCAACTAGTACCAAAAAGAAAATGCCTGTTTCGAGAACAGTACTGAACAACCAATATACTTCGTCCAAAAATAGAATCACCAGCTAAAACAGCATTACAAACATGACTTACATAACGTTAGGGGAAACTTATACTCAAATTTGTGACTCGGCACAAAAAAAATAAGAGTTACAATAATAATATAAACACGACCCACATTACCATCCAGCCAATAATATATTCCCCTCCATTCCACTAATACCCACATGTGGAAAACCAAGTAACCGCCCCCCCCCCAAAAAAAAAACGTATTTCCCAAAGCAGTGTAACCCCCCCCCCCCCCCCCTTCCCACAAAAAATAACTCTATTCCCCGAAAATGCACTCAAAGCATTTAGCTGATACACTTAAAAAAAATATTACCACATACCTTTTCTCACAAAGGTTTCCAAAAAATAAATAATGCAGGCAAATAACTGAAGCCAAAACTCTGGAGCTTCTCCAACAAAACAAAATACCACATGGCCAAAATATCATACCCCTAATGCTAATCGTGATCGGACTATAAAAACTGTGCTAGTTAAATAACCTCGAAAAATACCCCTAAGCAGCTCATATTATCGGCAAAAATTTTAAACTCCCGGTTTAGCATAATCCTGCTGAGAAGGGCAAAAACTGCCAAAACAAAAGTATCAATTCTTCCAAAATTGCCAAGGAAGTCTAGAAAATTCATCAGTGTACCATAACTCACTACAAACAAAACCACAAACTTCGTCACAGGCCACAAGAAACTTAATCAAGTCTCTTTTCACTGGCAAACTTGCCACGAAAACAACCATGAGTAAAAACCGAAACTCCCGGCAACTCTCAAATAAAAGAGAAAAAAAAAACACAAGTGCAATATAATTGTAGTATTTATGCAAACAAGTAGTAAAAAAAAGTTTCATGGTGTAACTTACCTACATAGAATACACACACTGTGGACACAAGACAGTTTGATGCTGCAGGAAGACAGGCCCGTTGCAACGCAAACATGCGGGGTTTGTCTTGTGGTCTTCTCTGGATGGGCAGCTTTGGCAGCGAACACGCTTGGGCAGCTTGATGTGGCCAATGGGCAGGAAACGGTCTCTGCTCCATCTCAGCCTGCCTAAACGTATCCGCCATCAACACACGCAGGATCCTGGACAAATTGGTCAACGTGTAATACCGATGACTTATATATATATATATATATATTATATATATATATATATATATATATATATATATATATATATATATATATATATATATAGATATATTTTACTATATATATAATATAACACATATATATATATATATATATATATATATATATATATATATATATATATATATATACATATATATATATATATATATATATATATATATATATATATATATATATAATATATATTTCCGACAGCAAGTTTTCAACGAACCTTAAACAAATAATCGAACAAGGATTTGGATGCCTTAAGATTCAATTGATTCCAATCAATCCACTCAAGATTGGCGTATTCTTTAACTACAAGGATAAAACTCCAGACCTTCAAGAGATCTAACATTATTTATAAATTCAAGTGCCCGGGATGTCCCGGTATTTATGTTGGATCTTGCCGGAGGTTGCTGCAGATGAGATATTGTAGCCATATGGGATACAGTTATAGAACGGGCCAGAAACTGAGTAAACCAGAATTTTCCAATATAAAAAAACCATGCTTCTATATGTAAATCGAAGTTAATAAAAAGCATTTCTCCATTATTGGTGGTACAAGCCATAGTGATTACCTAACAACCCTTGAGTCTTTATACATCAAACGGCTTGTTCCTTCTTTGAACTCTAACGTTTCCGCTTCCCCTCTATATCTAGCATAACTGAAGTCGTAGGTTGGTGTGAAATCTTGGTCATTCGTTCTTCTCCTTCTCCTCTGAATGGTTTGGTGAGAACTGGGCTTTTTTACTGTAATCCTTTTAAGTTATATTAATTTTTATAACTAACAATTTTTTTTTCTTTCTTAACTTTAGTTTTAAAATATTTTTTTTAAATTTTAACAAGTCTTATGTTATTTTTACAGACTGAAGATGCACATAGAACATGTGCGAAACGTATCATGTGAATAAACTTTGGCCTATTTGATGTGTTTTGTGGACCCTGCTGTATGCTTTTATTTTTTTTTTTTTTTTTTTATTTTATTTTATTATATATATATATATATATATAATTATATATATATATATATTATATATATATAGAATATATATATTACCGTGATTCATATACATACATCGAGCCACAAATGTCCTTTAATATCTAATTCTCTACCTCAGAATTAATATATTTTCATATATGCTTAACCGAAGGGGAATTTTATTAGGTGATAATAGAATTGTCGGCGCCCAGGCGCGAACCTAGGACACCATACAAATCCAGGAATGTCAGTGAAGCTTTTACCCACTACACCACCGCAAGAGGCTATAAATTAATGCCGTCTCTCATCCTCAAAAACCTTTCGCGCTCAGGTATTCGCTGATTTGGAGCCAGCATTAACCCACCTCGACCTCGGTAGTGTTGTAGTGCTTATGACAGCACGTAGCCATTAATATATTCAGGCTATCACAGTTACCGTGATTCATATACATACATCGAGCTACAAATGTCCTTTATATCTAATTCACTCTACCTCGGAAATTAATATATATTCATATATGCTTATTAACCGAAGGGGAATATTGATTAGGCGATAAAAGAATTGTCGGCGTCCAGGTGCGAACCTAGGACACCATAAAAATCCAGGTCGAGGTGGGTTAATGCTGGCTCCAAATCACCTGAGCGCATAAGGTATTTGAGGGTGAGAGACGGCATTAATTTATGCCTCTTGCGGTGGTGTAGTGGGTAAAAGCTTCAATGACGTTCCTGGATTTGTATGGTGTGCTAGGTTCGCGCCTGGGCGCCGACAATTCTAATATCGCCTAATAAAATTCCCCTTCGTTTAAGCATATATGAAAAATATATCAATTCCCAGGTAGAGTGAATTAGATATTAAAGGACATTTGTAGCTCGATGTACAAATATATATATATAATATATGATATATATATATATATATATATATATATATATATATATATATATATGTGTGTGTGTGTGTGTGTGTGTGTGTGTATGTGTACGTGAATTTATGCGTGTATATATGTTCATAAAATTTACACAGAAATAACAATAATTTAGGAATATTTCCTTACCCTTTACGGAACGAACACCAGATTATTGCTAACTTGGACAGAAAAATTTAATAAACGTTTGCGGCAGACCGCAAAGCTAAAACATTAAATCATTAAAAAAATTATTTCATATAATTTTTGTCCCACGGATTTGAAAAATTCCATTTTTGTTAGATGTTCAACTCAGTTATTCCTTGTTTATTTGCTTTTGTTTTTGAATTAATACATGATCAAAGTTTATATTTAAACAATGATTGTCTTGATTTTGTTGTATTTGATGATCTCTACATTTCATTATAATTGACTGTTTTATTCATCACATGTAATTTTATGTACCGTTAAAGATTACATGTAAGGAAAGTTAACTAAATATTTCTGCATTGTCTCATCCATATGTATATACACTTGCATTTTTTCATAATTGACTTCATGATAAAACTGATAATTTTTATAATCATGTTATCAACTAAATAACTCCTTTTCTCATTAACTACAATTTTCATATTTTATATGAAAAATATCACTGAAGGTATATCGAGCAGTTTGATGGCCATTAGAGTACTTTCTTTATTAAATTTTCATTCATTAGGTTAATAAAGACAGATAATCCCGTTACCAGTGAAAGTGAGGGTATCAGGAGCCTAAACTTATAAATACAAAAGATTTTTGTAATTTGAAGCAGAAAATAAATGATAAATCTAAAGTGGATTTGCACCTCCCATTTGCTACTGTCACATTTCATTGTTGTGTTGTTATTTCATATTAAACCAATTACGCTCTCAATATCACCTGGGCCTTTCGAGAGTATTTACCCACTATGTGATGACAATAATTGTTACACAAGAAATCCCATTTTCCCTAATTCGCTACTCACTTCTACATCTTTTTCCTTACACTTATTTCAAACACCTAATGGCATTTTTAGAAAGAGACATTTATTGAATTGTATTAAGGCGAAATTACTTATTATTAGTTTAACAAACAATCCAGGATCAAGGACGCAGTGAAAACATCGAATATTGGTTATCCCTAGCGCTTCAACAGTTCTTCATGGACAGGTAAAATACGCCATATTCTTTCTTCATGCCGGAATATTGAATGATTTCGATTTTTAGGAAGGGTGCTTTCCCCATCTTATGAGAAACTCTAACATCCAAACCTTATTACCTCTAAGGTCGCTCAAAGAAGCGTATGAAAGCATTTAGCTTTAACTAACTTTAAAGCTCACAAATCTCTTGTCTTTGCTAGAAAAAGTTCATTGCTTGTATTTGCCAGTGCTTTCCTGTTGAGTCATTTCAGCGTGAGCGTTTATTATTATGAGAGAGAGAGAGAGAGAGAGAGAGAGAGTAGAGAGAGAGAGAGAGAGGGGTGTGGGGGGGGGGGGGGGGGGGGGGGGGGGGGGGGGGGGGGGGGCGGGGTTGGGGGGAGACTACAAAAAATAACGTAACGGGAGTCGATTATTCTCGTTACATAAATCAAAGGAAGTTCATCATGCATGTTTGTGTCAAGATTTATTTAGAGAATGACATCCACCGTGATTAGGCGTAATTTGGTAACTTGTGATATTAAATACGAAATATATTCCTCATAATATCAGAGAAAGAAAGCAAAAGTGCAACAGAGCTTCGATAAATAAACGATATATTTTTCTTTTCTTTTT
The DNA here is from genome assembly GCF_015104395.2 of Macrobrachium nipponense. Classification (NCBI taxonomy): domain Eukaryota; kingdom Metazoa; phylum Arthropoda; class Malacostraca; order Decapoda; family Palaemonidae; genus Macrobrachium; species Macrobrachium nipponense. The sequence continues at coordinate 45,662,146 of NC_087216.1, read as the reverse complement.
GATTTTCCAGTGCCGAAGGATGATTATTAATTAACTCGATACCTGTTTACATCAAACGGCTGAGAATGATGAGAATGAAGATGACTCACTTTTGAAGGCGAGTATTTCCGCAATGCGAACTCTAACGATCGTGCCGATATCTTACAGGTATATATAAAACACGCACATACACGGGCGCGCACACACACACACAAACACACAAAGTTAAAAAAAGTTCATAAATGGAAGAAGAGATAATGTTGGATTCACGGCATTCCTGTTGATGACGCCCCTGGTTTAAAATGATACGTGAGAGGTGGTTAAATGGCAAACATTATAGTTACGGGCAAGGAATATTCTGTTCATTTCTTCTTTTGAATGTTAATGTTTATCATTTGAATTATGCCACAATAATTAATAAGGATACAATTGATTGGAATGTACTTTATAAGAATGAATAATTTATAAGGATGCACTTTTTATGCGAATGCATTTAAATGTTCATTTCTCGTCATTTTCCATTGATTATTATGATGAATTTGTACAAATGATAGATTTAAAAAAATCCTGTTAGATGAGGAATAAACTTAATATAAAGCACGTGGTAGGAAAATTATAAATACATACCTAGAAATAATCTACGAATGTTGACAATAAAGAGAACTACCAGCACGGAGGTGGCGCAAGCAACGGGCAATAACTGAGTTTGTGGACGGGCAATCCAGTTTAAGTCTTGCCCAACTTAATCCTTTCGCTCCCTCCCTTTCTGACGTCAAGTGGCTGCATAGCTTCCGTTTGTGAACAGCCTTCCTTACTTAGTGGTCTTTAGCCAGAGGTATTACTTCTCAATCGTTAGATTTCTAAACCACGAAACAAACAATGGCTGGGGCTGTATTCATGGATTGTTGAGTCACAACAGATTCCTAGCGCGTCTGGCTGCATTGTGGAGGAAATTCACAGACATTCAGGCGTTCGTTATATTCGCAGGAATGACCTTCTTGAAATAGTGAGACAGTAATTGTAATGCATTCATGGTAGATATGGTTTGTTCTACCGAATGTGTGATCATCACCAAAGGTGGAGCTATATAAAAAGGAAAGGTGTCTTATTGTACAGTTTATTAATATGGCAAAGGATACTGGAATCAGATTTGTATTTGTAAACGGGCAGATATACTCATGCATATAAAATCTCAAATCTAAGCATGTTAATGGTGGTCTTCCTTTTTGTATTATTATTATTATTATTATTATTATTATTATTATTATTATTATTATTATTATTATTATTATTATTGATTAGCTCTAAGTATAGGAAATTTTTAATACGCTCAAGTAATATAGAATAACGGTTATATAGCAGAAGGTTGGACATTAAATAGAAATCCTATTTGAACTCATCAGAAATATTCAATTCCTCTCATAGCATCGTTATCATTGACATTTTGATCTTAAACAGTACCATTGCGTCCTATGCTCCTTTCCTCTAAAATTTCTGCCACCCTTTCACATAACAATCTTTTGATGGACACATCATCTTCCTTGTCTAACTTTACACTGTTCTTCCCCTGTCGTTCCTAGATATGCATCTAAACCACCAACTATCTATATATCTATCTGTCAAAGTGTCTGCGTTCTTGCGTGCTTTGCCTCTGTTCCTTAGGTATTGTCGAAGGTAAAATGTTATGCTTCCGATGGTTATTATACAAACACGAAAGCTCAGAGGTAAAGATCTCCGTCAAATGACCCCCACCGAGAGGACGAGCTAATTTAGACTGACGTAGAAGATTGATGGGCTGTATAATAATCACGTGTTTCCATTATCCCTTCCCCTAAGTGAAATCTTGCGTGAGACCAAAGGAAACTCCATACAAGTCTACGTGACGCCTGCACGCAATGCCCTCGCTGGGGAGATTCTGGGGAAAAATTTAATTTGTTTCGGAGGAAACAAATATAATTTTTCCCCTGTGTTTTATAAGAGATCACGATGGTTTCTAGAGTCTGTTTTTCAATGAGTGTTTCAGATACGAGTCAAGAAGCAAATCAATTTTATGGATATCTTTATCAAAACGATAAATGAATTATTCAATGGAAATACATTGATGGAATTTTATTGTATCAAATTATATAATATATATATATAATATATATATATATATAATATATATATATATATAAAATAGAGAGAGAGAGAGAGAGAAGAGAGAGAGAGAGAGAGAGATTGAGAGAGAGAGAGAGAATTGGTCCACTTAAGAAGACGAGTGAAAACCGGAACTTCACTTGTCCAGAATCCCGGTTTTCACTCGTTTTCATCATGGATTTTATGATAATCTCAAGCACGCGGACATTCGTACTGCATTGAATGTATATATATATATAATATATTATATATATATATATATATATATATATATATATATATATATATATATATATATATATGTGTGTGTGTGTGTGTGTGTGTGTGTGTGTGGGCGTATGTGTATGTGTGTGTGTGTGTGAATTAGTCAAGAGCAACTCAGTTGCTACAATACCCTAATCAAGATGTTGGCCATTATTGGTGTTGTTCTCAGGAGACAGTCCTTGCCAAGATCACCCCTTGACAATAATTGCATATCCGATTCCATAAACCTAATCAGTATGCTCTTCAGTAGTACGACAACCCGTCAGAAACACAGCGCACTATTGACACGTTTCAGAAATTTGTTGGTTTTTTAGGTTTATAGTGAGATGGTTGTTAATGAAAATTATAAAAAATATATATACTTATACTCTTCAGGCCTACACATTTTTAGTCAGGTAAATGCTCTTATAATTACAACTCATATAAACCTAAACTGAACATATCACCCTATATCTGGTGATTATTTACAAAGGTATATGCTGCTGAATTAGACTGAGAAAGGATATAAAGTAAAAAATTCTCTTGTTTACTATTTTAAGTTCAGTTTTTTTATACGTTTCATTTTTTTTTTAAATAAGACCTTTTTATCAGTAACAATTGTATCTTTAAGTTCACCTGGCTGGCTATCACATTTTACTGCTTCTACCGATGCACATAAAGAGCCTAATGTACCTAATTATAAAATAAAAAAAAATCTAATTTTATTCCCCGTTTCATACCCAGTATTAAATATGTAGATGGCTGTCATCATTACCGCACATATTCAAATATGAGAACGAAAAAGAACGTTCTTTCTACGTCTGTATATAGGTGGAGTGTGACGTGTATAATACTGACGACGCTGCTCCGAACCCTGACTGATACTAATCATGGGCTTAGGAGACATCCATTCATGGAATAGGGCTCTGGTCCTCTGAAATCATTAGCTCATACTCCAACCGACATCCTAACGTAATCATTACTGAAGGTCCTAATAACAAATGCGCTGATTAAATTCCTTTCGTGTATACAAATGAGCAAATGAGTGAAATCTGCTCTTCCGTGATATGTGAATTTTATGATAGCTACAGGTATAATAATATAGCTAAGATACATTTATTTAAGGCATTTGTAGTATTTATCACGTTTGTAGCTTTTCTCCGTATGATTTAACTATTATATATTGTATATACAAAAACATATTCATGAGTATTAAGCCACTAATGTTATGGATATCTAGCTCACTATACCTAGGAAATATCGTACACGTAACGGGATGTCAAAAGAATAGAAAGTAAGTGAAGGGATGAGCATAAACTTCCTAGAATTCCTTTCATGTAGAAGTGAATTCTTTCTCCCGTGATTCACTTTCTGAAGCTCCTGTCAGCAAACTGCAGACAAGAATCAAGATGAATCAGATATGAAGACTAACTTTACCTAATATCTTGAAATATATTACCATGGAGGACAGTCTTGCATATCATTCATATTTATAGCGAAACGGTTGAAGTAGTGAAAGACTTTTTCCAGTCGAAATTGATATAAAAATTAACGATTGCATATAAACCATAGGCAAAATAAATCATCAGTTGTCTTCAAAACTTCTCCGCTTCTGTGAACAGTTTAAAATAGAAAACAGCTTTTAATGAAAATGAAATTGCCTTATGGTTCACAAGTAACAGAGAAAAAGAACAGCGAACAAATAAACAAGGAATAAAAATTTTTTTATCTGAAAAACTAACGAACACCAATGTAAGACATAACAAAAAAAATTTCAAAAATTATTAGTGCTGGATAAGCGTAAACACATACACACCCACACATTATATATATATATATATATATATATATATATATATATATATATATATATATATATATATATATATATATATATATATATATATATATAATGAAAACCATAAAATAGTTTAATTGCTCCGTCTTCCGCGGTTATCAGGTCTGTAATCTCCCCTCAGCAGTCTTCATTTCCAGATAAAACTTTTATCCTTCTTAGGGACACAACTGACTCTCCCGCAGTGATAACTAATAAAGAAACCCCATTCTGATTCCAAAAGATATCCCTTTTTGTGTTTGTGTTTTTCTTAAAAGGTATAAAAAAAAAATTTCTTTTTTACTTTCAGGGTATTTGCGTTGTTCCTGAAAGTTCTTCCCTCCTTCCAATGAAAACTTGTCATTAGTAGAGAGATGAAAAAACTAATTCACTTCTGTGGTAATTTGCTAGTTATCTCTTGCCTCACTTCAACATAGAATTTAGGAGAAAAATTACTGTATATTAGACCAATTATGAATTGCAACTCATGATATACCGCTTAGGTCTTAGTTTTTACTCCTACTCGATAAAAATAACAATTAACTCTTCTTGTTCGTAAAACTGTGAAATTAATCATTATTAAAGGTTGCCATGGAGCTGGAGATGTCAGAAGTTTCTTGAATCTAAGAAATCGACGATTTCTTAAGTAAATCACTAAAACTTAATACTAGCGCATGAAAACAATTCATATATAATATATATATATAGATATATATATATATATATATATATATATAGATATATATATATATATATATATATATATATGTTTGTGTGTGTGTGTGGGTGGGTGGGTTCTAAAATTGCTTTGGTCCCATTTTTATGAAGTACTTTTAATAATTGTACGAAATCTAGTTGCATTGATTTCAGTTATAGTAAAAGAAAATTATTTTAGTTTAATAAAGAAATGCTGAGGTACTGGTGCCAACATACTAAGCTATATAAGCAACTGCAGATTTTTCTTCCTAAATATTCAGTGCATCTGTAAATGATATAGGCTATAGATGAAATTGAATACAAAACCACTGGCTCACAGACTCTCTCTCTCTCTCTCTCTCTCTCTCTCTCTCTCATATGTACTCATATGCGAAAAAGATGAAAAAAAGAAAAGTAGAAATAGGCCCTTTAAGAAATGAAGGGAGATTAACGAATGAAAAAAAGGAAATATGCAACATATTAGCAGATAGATATAAGAGAGAATTTACCCCTAGAATTGAAAATTAAGATAATGATACAGAAATAAGAGATGAAAATAGTGAATATTTATTGGACATAGATATTAATGAAACTGATATTGTGCAGGCTATTAATGAAATTAAAAATGGATCAGCAGCCGGACCAGATGG
>NC_087216.1:45644105-45651605 GCF_015104395.2 Macrobrachium nipponense | reverse complement strand
GTTTCCACTTTTTTCTAAATAAGATGTCCAATAGTGAAAAAAAGATGCTATGTCCCATCAAAAGACATATGTCAAAATATCAGCTGCCGAAGTTAATATCTTGAGGTGTCCCAAAGTAATGAAGATTTTGAAAAAAGCCGAAATATTGCTAATATTTCTTTTTTATATAAATATGTTTTGTTGACTATCATGGAGAATACTTACGATTTCTAATAAAATAAATATTTATATTTTATCTTCCATTGACATGTTAAATAAATTTAATGATTCCAATGCATTATCAGGTTACCATAAACAAACATTTTTGAGTAGCTTTTACTTTGCTTAATGTCGCATTGTATGATAAAAAGTAAGAAATGAGAAATGTTTTACTTTTTTTCCAAGTAGTGCTCTGCAATTAACATAGTTCAAAAATTTGTTTCAATGGTATATATCTTTTCTACAGCTCTTAGTTTATTCTGGTTTTAGGTAATACTTAACAGAATAATCCACAGTGCACCACGAGGAGGTGGCTGTACTTCAGATTTAGTTTCAAAGATAGGCATCCATTTTCTAGATTCAATTCTTGAGTGAATGAATCCATCTTTTGATTAGGACCCACAAACTGAGGATGACGTTTCAGTAACTCACTTCACACATCTTTCCACAGCCTGAGTATGACAAGGTAAATGTGCAAAGGCTATCATCTGTTTAGACTCTATAAAATCTTTTATTTCTTTGTCTGTGAGCTTGTGGGCTAGTGACGGTTCTGTAACTTCCATATCTTGCCAGGAAATCATTGTAGTATAATCAGTTGCTTCAAAATTTAGGGTAGGAATCTTGAAAATCCTTATAGATTTACCTGTGTACTGGTCTCTTTCCTTTTCAATGTGCCTCCAAGAAAGTTCTCGAATGTGGCTTTGTTCATCATTTCTCATGCCAAATAAGATATTTTCAGTATGTGCATAAAAGGCATTGCGCTGAATAACAGGATGGATAATTTCTTTTACCTTAACATTTAATGATTTTGAAAGTTCAGTGGTCTTAAACATATTTTGTGCTCCATATTCTGATGAGGAATTATTTTTATAGTCTCAAATGGATTTTCAGTGAAAAGATACATTTTCAATATGCGATTTGCCATTGTGAGCCAACGAGAATAGGCTAACTTTCTTGAATTTCGTAGGGATAAATCTGTTGAACTGTTGCCTTTTCACACAGATTGATGAATGTCATACAAACATTTTTTATCTATGCTTAACTCTTCTCTGTTAACAAATGGTAAATCAGATTGAATTCTTTCAAATTCACTGATTCATAGCAGTTTCACATCCTTGAGGCCTTTTGCCCATTTCTCAAAAAAAAACTCTTGGTCCTCCTGTTTTTCCATCGAGTTTATCAGTGAGATGACGAAGAGGAAGCTCATTGGCATGCAATTAACACAAATTAATGCAATGGCTTTTTATTTTCAGTTCTAAAAGTCTAATAATACTTCCTTTTGGCCCTGTATTAACAGCGGTACCATCACAACCTAAAGCTATAATGTCAGTGTTGAATTTGGTTAGTACCAAGAAAGAGTGTGATCCAGGTTCTTTTACAAAAGATATGTTCTTCTTGGGTCATCTTTCGATAACTCTTACCTCCTATCTTTTCTTGAGTTAATGTGGTATCCTTTCTACCATGAAAATATACGCTGATCAATGACTTTTCAGAGCCAAGTTATGTTTGTAGAGACACTCGTTGTCATTGTGCTTCTCTTTGAAATCTGGAACGATCTATTATAAAAGAAGAACTTGCCTTGGAAGAACTTGCTATGTCATGTAGCACAGGACTAGAAATAATGATAGCAGCACGATCTGATATACCTGTACAATCACAGCCTGACATTAAGGAAGGAAAATGCAAGCGTTTCTGTGAAGAGGGAGAGGTACTATTTTTTTCCTTCTTTTTAGGGAGAATTCGGGTTCTCTTTCATCTTTGGTCTAACATTCTGGGGACTATGATGAATCATATGGTAAATGAGCTTCATCTTATGGAGGAGTTATGGGAGTTCCATTTGACAAGGTCTTTTAGAGAGAGAGAGAGAGAGAGAGAGAGAGAGAGAGAGAGAGAGAGAGAGAGAGAGAGAGAGAGAGAGAGAGAGAGAGAGAGATTGAGTAAGTTTCATGGTTTGTGTTGCTGTTGAGATCGTGTAGTATGTACTTGTGTTTTCTATTTTCCATAAGAGAGAGAGAAAGAAAGAGTGTGAGAGAAGGGGGATAATTGGTGACTTAGATGGTAAATGATTGAATTAGCAGTTGGTGAGTTCTGGTGTGTCTGCTGGTGTGGTTGGAGATAGTTGTTAAGATCAGAGGTCTGAGGAGAGGCAGTCTGTAATGAGAAATCGTGAAGGACAGACGTTAGGGCAGTGGTCTTGGCAGTATTGTTGGTCAGTTGTGTTGTAGTTTTGGGGAGTTATTTGGGCTGTGTGTTTGAAGGTTGTTGTGCTTGTATGTTGGAAGGTTGTTGAGCTCATGAGTTTCTGTTGAGTTGTAAGTTGTTATAGTAAAGGGTTGTTGTTGGGGAGCTGTTGTGGTTTGGTGTTGTTGTGAGTGGTTGGGTGTGGGCTTGTGAGATTGTTGGTTTGGCATTGTGGAGTGGGGTTGTTGGTGAGCTGTTGTGGGTTCTTGGTGTTGGTGTTGTTGTGACTGCAGTCCTTGGTTGTTTGTTTTGTTGGCTGTAATCTTTGGTTTGGCCTTGTTGTGTTGTTGAAGTTTGTTGCGTTGTTAGTCCTTGTTGTTTTTGTTGAGTTGTGGGCGTTGTTGTCCTTGGTTTGGTTGTAGTTGTTGTTGTGACTGCAGTCCTTGGTTGTTTGTTGTGGCTGTAATCCTTGTTTGCCTGTTGTGTTGTTGAGTTGTGGTTGTAGTCCTTGTTTGTTTTTGTTGAGTTGTGGGGTTGTTGTCCTTGGTTGTTGTGTTGTTGGGTTGTGGGGTTGTGGTCCTTGGTTGTTGTGTTGTTGGGTTGTGGAGTTGTGGTCCTTAGTTGTTGTTGTGTTATTGTTGAGTTGTTTGGTTATAGTTCTTTGTTGTTGGTTATGTGTTGGCTTGCAGCGGTTGTTGGTGTCTCAGCGACCTCGACCAGCGGACAGCACAGCATAGCCTTGAGTATCTAGAGTCAATTGTCAGGCTTTTTTCTGTAGTGTGAAGAGAAAAGTGTGGCTGAGGGTGAGTTTGGCAGCCAGATTGGTTAAATTTATGTGGGAGGTCTTGCCTGCTTGCTTTTAGCTTGTGATCCCGCCACATTAAATTTTTGGCGCCCTGAAGGAGGAGTTGCGGTTTGAGGGAGCTAAGGAAAGATTGGAAGTGGAGAATGAGAGGTTAAGGGTAGAGTGTGATGAGCTGAAGAGCGAATTAAAGGAAATGAGAGAAATGCTAAAGCGTGCGAAAGGGGAGATGAAAGAAAAGGTGAGAGGATTGGAAGAGAGAATGGTTGAGAAAATGGACAAAAAATTCAGATTAATGATGAATGCAGTGCAGGAGATGATGAAGGGATTCATGGGAGATGGAGCAGTAGGAGGTAGGCCTACTGGGTCTTGTGATGGGCCAGGAGTGATTAAGAAAGTGAAAGAACAAGTGGATGAGAGTATGAGTGATGAAAGTGATAAGGTTGTGGCAAGTGAGGTTAAGAAGAAGGCACAGGATAGGGAGAAATCAGAGCAGAAGGGTAAGAAGGAAGTTATGGGTAAGAAAAGGGCCAAGGGAAAGACTAGGAAGACTGATGAGCAGGGTAAGAAGAGGACAGATGAAGGTGACCAAAGAGTTAAGGATAAGGTGCAGGATGAAAGTGATTTAGATAGCAGTGAGTGGAAACAGGTAGATAAAAAGAAGAAGGGTAAAAAGAGAGAAATCAGGAGCATGGATGTTAGTTTGGAAGTTGACTTCCTGTATTCGGAAGAGGGAAAGAAGGTTAGGATGGAAGTAGCAAAAGTGAGAGTGAGCGTGAGCAGGAAGTACGAATGGCAATGTATATGAGAGAGGTACCCCGATGTGCGCAATACAAGAGATATGGTAGTAGGGACATAGGGGACTTTTTCAAGGAATATGAGAAGTATTCTGTGGCTAAGTATGGGGATAACAAGAAAGTTTGGGCAAGAGAGTTAGGTAGCTTTTTGACGGGATTTTTGTTGAATATGTATGGGATAATGATGAGCATAGGGAATGTGCCATATGAGAGTGTGAAAGCCAGGATTGTGGAACAGGCAAAGAGGATATAGAGTAGCATTAGATATAGGAGAAAGAATGATTTTAAAGAGGTAAGAATGAATAGTGGTGAGTCATTGTCGATGTATGTGTGCAGGTTGGATATATTGGCTAGGAAAAAGTTTGGGGACAAAGGGATAAATGAGTGTAAGGAGTTAGTGCAGAAGATGTTGGCGACTGTACCAGAGGGTGTATACAAGTTTATGAATCTGAAACGTAAGGAGAAAATGCTATAGACGAATGAAAGGTTAACATGTAACAACATTTTAGAAATAGTAGAGGATTGCGAGTTAGATAGGTGTATGAAAGACAGTAGAAGTGTTAGTATTGGGACTGAAGTAGCTGTGGATATACCAGAGTTTAAAAGCTATAAGGAGGCAGTCTTAGAAGGTTGTTAGGATTGTTAGAGCAAGTAATGTAAGTATAGTTAGCCCTAAAAGAGATAGGAGTGCGAGTGTCAGAAGAGTAGTCAGTTAGCTGTGAGCAAGAGCAGCATTGTTACAGATGTGGTAAGCCAGGAAACAAGAAGAATGAGTGCTGGTGGGAGTTAGGGGCATGTTTCGGGTGTGGACAAACAATCCACTTAGTGAGTGAGTGTAAGAAACAGGGGTATTAAGCGAGTGGATGTTGGGGTACCCATGTGAATGTGGTTTGCGGCAACGGTGGAAAAGAATGGGCATTATGCTAGGATGTGTAGAGAGCCACGAGTGAAATGTGTCGAATGTGGAATGGTAGATCACGTGGCAAGTGTGTGTAGGCGAAAGAGGACAAGTCAGACTGTGAATTCGGGAAACTAAGAGAAAAGGGGATTCAGTTGGGTGAGTCCTCTAGTATGTGACAGTATGTTCGGGAGAATGCGATGAGTGAGTGGTTGAGGGTGAATAAATGTGAGCCAAGTGTCGGTGAGCGAATGGGTCTGGAAGATTGTCAGTTTGTGTTGGTTGAGTATGGGAGAAGGCAGAAGAGTGTGGAGAAAGGGAATGGAAGGAGGAAGTGTGAGCGGCATGATAAGGGTGTTAGTGTTGGGGTGTGAATGGTTGATAAGGCATGTAATACGGATGACTTTGAGGGAAGGAATGATGCTTATAGTGTGTGTAGGTTTGAATTGTCAGGGTTTAGTGAGATTTTGGCAGGAAGGGAATCAAGTAGTAAGGACGTGGTTGGCAGTATGAATGAGTCTCTTCAGGAGTTTGGCAGGAGTGTAAATGAGGTGAGTGATTTGGTGGCAGAATTACGAGAGATATTAGGACAAGTATTAGAAGGGGTAGATGAGATAGTGAATGGGATTTGGGAGGATAGTAGTGAGGGAGATGATAATGGGAGTCTGACTGGAAGCGGTCTGGGAAAAGTGGATGGCAGTGTAACTGAGAGTGTGTATGAGGGGCCCTCAAACAAGATCCAGGGGCCTGCATCCAAGCATCTGTGGGTGTTGCAGAAGGCTATTTAGCAGGGGTGTTGCGAGTATAAGGAGACGTTGTCAAATGTAACGGGGGAGGAAATATGAAGGAGTTATGGGAGTTCCATTTGACAACGTCTTTGAGAGAGAGAGAGAGAGAGTAAGTTTCATGGTTTATGTTGCTTTTGAGATCGTGTAGTATGTATTTGAGTTTTTAGTTTTCCATAAGAGAGAAAGAGAGAGAGAGTGATTGAGAGAGAGAGCATAATTGGTGAATGGATGGTTAACGATTGAATTAGCTGTTGGTGAGTTTTGGGTTGTCTGCTGGTGTAGTTGGGGTTAGTTGTTAAGATCAGAGTTCTGAGGAGAGGCAGTCTGTAATGAGAAACCGCAAAGGACAGGCATTTGGGCAGTGGTCTTGGCAGTATTGTAGGCCAGTTGTGTTGTGTTTTTAGGGAGTTATTTCAGTTATTTTTCCTGTGTGTTTAAAGGTTCTGCTTGTATGTTGGGAGGTTGTTGAGCTCGTGAGTTTCTGTTGAGTTGTGAGTTGTTATAGTTAAGGGTTGTTGTTGTTGTTGGGAGGCTGTTGTGGTTTGGTGTTGTTGTGAGTGGTTGGGTGTGTCTTGTGAAGTCATTGGTTTGGTGTTGTGGAGTGGCATTGTTGGTGAGCTGTTGTAGGTTCATGGAGTTGTTGTTGTTGTGGCTGTAGTCCTTGTTTGTTTGTTTTTGTTGAGTTGTGGGGTTGTCATCCTTGGTTGTTGTTGTGTTGTTGGGTTGTGGAGCTGTGGTCCTTGGTTGTTGTCGTGTTGTTGTTGGTTGTGTTTTGATTTGCGGCGGTTGTTGGTGTCTCATCGATCTCGACCAGCACAGCAGAACACAACGAAAACAAAGGAAACTCATTTACCATACGATTCATCATCGTCCCCAGAATGTAAGACAAAAGTTGAAAGCGAACCCGAAGTCTCCACTCTCAAGTCCCTAAACCTAAAAGAGAAGGAAAGCAAAGAGAACCTCTCCCTCTTCACGGAAACGCTTGCATTTTCCTTCCTTAGCATCAGGCTGTGATCGTACAGGTATATCAGTTCGTGCTGCTATCATTATTTCTAGTTCTGGGCTACATGACACAGCAAGTTCATCCAAGGCAAGTTCTTCTTTTATGATAGATTGCTCCAGAATTTAAAGAGAAAAACTACGACAACGAGTGTCTCACAAACACAACTTGTCTCTGAAAAGTAATTGATCAGCATCTATTTTCATGGTAGAAAGGATACCACATCAACTCAAGAAAAGATAGTAGGTAAGAGTTATATATATATGTACGTATATATATATATATATATATATATATATATATATATATATATATATATATATATATATATATACATAATGGTAAAAAACGAAAATGTGTTAATAAGTGTGTAGACTTGGAATTGTAAATGGGTATGTGGTGTATGGACGGCATTTCTGCCAAAATGTCCGTCCTTTCATTGTATATACCTTTTCTATACATATCCAAAATGTAGAATAGATTGCTGCCTTTTTGCCAATATATATATCTCCTAAATGGGCATCCTGTACGCCTAAAAGTATGTATATTTTTAAGTGCGAGAAAACACAATCGCAGTGGGATTTCGAGGGTAAAATGAACCGGCATTGGCAGTACCTTGGCCTCTGTTAGAATGGCCCCAACTGGATGGTACAACTGTTTTTATCTCCTCCATGTCCTTTCTCCCTTGTTTGTCACATCTGGACGCTGGGCTTCCCCAAGTTCTTGACGGTTTGCCCAAAATGGAAATTAGAGACGACAGCACACAGATTTGGAAAAGGCACGACAAAGAGAGGGCTGTTAGCTGTAGGAAAAAAGGATGAGGTTTTAGGGGGAGT
>NC_087216.1:45619105-45639105 GCF_015104395.2 Macrobrachium nipponense | reverse complement strand
TCCGTTAGACAGTCATCTTTTTGAGGAATGTTAATTACGAAGTATTTTGTTGCATGTCAATTCAATCTAGGGTCTATCAATTTGTTATGAGCAATGTCAAAACCATATTTAACTTTGTCTGGGCACAAGGGTTAAGATTTCAACTGATTTACTAGATCAATGACTGGACTCAATTTTAATGCCCTTGCAACAGAATAACTTAATCAATGACTACGAAGACCAAAGAAATGGGGGCCAGTAAACAGAAATAGTCCAAAGATTGCTGTGAAACTTATGTATACTAAACTACAGAAATTGCGTTAAAAAACGCTGTGTGTCCACTAAAATTAGGTATAATTTCACTAAAATGCATAACCTACAGTACCATGGGTTTCTATTGAAACCCATGGTACTGTAGGTTATGTTAAACGGAATTACAAACACTAACTAGTGCCATACCAGATAAGATGTAGATGTACTAAATTAACTAGAATTAATTCTAAATTTAACACTTAAGAGTAACACAGTGCTTCCTTTGACGGGTCTGACACTGAGCAGCATGAGAAAATACACCACTCAAAAATAGCATCTTTGATCACTAATGTAAATGCAATTTGCAATTGTTTCTGTTTAACACTGTTGCTTGACACACAGGTAGATGCAACAGCACTGATGTTACATTTGCCAGATAGTCAGAGTTATAAAGAGTGAAGCTCAGAATATTGCAAAAATTTACTTTACTTTAAGATGCAAGCACAAAGCAAAATTTTAAACAATTTCACACAATGTTCCATGCAAAATATTTATTTGAAGCTTGTTGCCAAAATACATCGAATCCACTCATTCAAAAATATGACTGACTATAACACTTCCTGAAATAATTATGTCACTGAAATAGGTTACGATTCACTGGAATGGGAATTTGGGAAATAAATTCAAAGGGAAGTTGAGGATCTAAGGATAGGATTGGAGAGGATTTAGGAAATCAGAATTGGAAGTACAGACACTGGTTTAGTATAGAAAATACAGATCTCTCTGTACATTACCTGATTTAGTCAGTGGACTTGACTTTCTTTGCAGAATGAGCCAATTGGGATGGTGGTCGAGAAAAACGAATATCTTCTTGCTGACAAGGAAAGGGGTAAGTAGGGTGTGATTGAAACTGCTGATTGCAAAAGGCCATGTTATGATGTTGGCTAAGTTTGTGAGTTATGGAGTATGAGTCTGATAAGGAAGGGCTCGTAGGCTTCTATATTAAGCCAAGGCGCTGGGCTGGATGAGTCTCTCTAAACTCGATATGGACAACTGGGTCCAGAGATATATACGGACGTAGAATACTGTGACAGGGAATGATTCCTACTTGACAAGAGCCTCCTATTTAACTGTAGGTTCCTACTTAACTGATCTGCGTGGGCGATCTTGGGCCCTTATATCCAAGTCTGCATCCGCCATCTTGGATGTTTTCTGACTGGTGTTTTCTATTGCTTCTTCATCAAAGGAGGACCTTCCAAATCCCCAGGTAGTGCTGGAAGAGAACAATATATCGACAGAAAGGGTTTCTAATTTCTTACAACAATGGTAGGGGCGTTGTAGCTGAGAGAGAGGTTGAGAGTAGGTGGAGTTACTAGGTGCAAAATAAAAGGGTCAGGTCAAAACTTAATGATCCGTGAATGGGTCGAGATGGGTCAGCCTCTGGAGAGGTGTTAATGAACCCTAGGGGAATTGACACAAAAGAACAAGAGGAGGTATGAAAACTGCATCTGTTCCCTTTCCCATGATGTTGTGGCCAAATGTAGTGGACAAATGCAGGTGGCGTGCTAGCTGGATGGCATGAAGCTCTAAGGATTGCCAGAGAGGGTTAATGATGATTATACAGAATTGAACAGGGATTTTGATAGTACATTTAAGGGATGGTCAACATCTTAGGATCGTCTAAAGGACCTTTCTAAGGGTGACAAAGGTGTTCACAAAGGCACCGCAGTCTGTCCTAATGCTAAGCCGAGAATCCTTTAGGGAGTTCTTCAGGAGTGCCCGGATGGCATGCTATTGTACTCACTATGAAGTTAAATATATCTTAGTTTTACCAGACCACTGAGATGATTAAAAGCTCTCCTAGGGCTGGCCCTACAGTTTATTGTGGAATCCGAACCACATTATATCGAGAAATGAACTTCTAACACCAGAAATAAATTCCTCTGATTCCGCGTTGGCAGAGCGGGGAATCGAACTTCGGACCACCAGATTGTCAGCCGAGCACGAAAACCACTCGTCCAACAAGGAACTGTACTCATTATGACTTGAAAGGAAATTTTAAAGGTGCGAATGGAATGTCAAGCAAGACGAGGCTAATCTGGTTTATTTTGACACTAATTTGATTTATGGTGACAATAAGATGTGGACGAGTGACTGGGATTGTTTATGATTTATTTCCTAGCGAGACGAATTGAGCTAATTTCCCTGGCACTATCTGCGCCACTCCTATCTACATGTAAGAACAGCATTCATTTCTTTTACTTTAAATGTACTTTTCTCGGATAAAAAATTAATTTGGCAAAAAATTCAAGCATCATGGAGTGGTCATAATGCTTGAATTTTAGTGAACAATATTAGTAGAATTAATGTTATAATAAGAATGTGAAATGCGGCGTTATAAACAGGATGAATGGACTAGTAATCGAATAATTGGAGAAAAACATTTATTTTATTTTGATGGGAATTTTAAGTTTAAATGATAATTTTATGTTTTTTTAATCTAATACATTAGGTTCTAATTGTAATTAACATCGCAATCAAGTATTCATATGGATGTTAATTCAGTTATTTGAGTTAAATTTCGTATTGTAGCTCAAACATTTAATTATTAGAATGTTCTATGCTTGAACATATCTTCCAACCATTGAATAATTGAATGTATTTATTATAATTTTTTTCAAAATATATAAAAATCTGTTTATCTTAGGAAGTTCTAGTACCTGTAAATCTTTGTAGATTTTATTTTATGACTTCATGTGAATCATCTAACACACTAACCCATTCA
Organism: Macrobrachium nipponense; assembly: GCF_015104395.2. Taxonomy (NCBI): domain Eukaryota; kingdom Metazoa; phylum Arthropoda; class Malacostraca; order Decapoda; family Palaemonidae; genus Macrobrachium; species Macrobrachium nipponense. The sequence continues at coordinate 45,636,089 of NC_087216.1, read as the reverse complement.
AACACTAGGAAATCTCATGAGTAATCGTAGTCTCTTGTTACCATAAAGAGACGTGTTTCTTTCTCATTGTAGCAGCTGATTCCCAATTGCATTCCATGTATTTATGAGAATGATCTAAGTTTTCTTATTAAATGGTGTTTAAAATCAATCAAATTTTCAACGATCAGCGTTTGAACATTTTTAGCAATAAAGTATTCTAATCAACTGTCTATTCGGATTTTGAATCCTCCCTCAAAGACCACCCTCTCTCTCTCTCTCTCTCTCTCTCTCTCTCTCTCTCTCTCTCTCTCCTCATTGTGAAGACGACTTTCATTTACGAACGCACCGAACGCGTAGGCAAAAATATCTATAAAGAGATGGAGCACTAAGCACGTCACTAATTAGAGGAGGAACAAGAACTCCTTTCATTTCGGCGTGTCATTCATGCAAGAAATGAACATGCAGATTTCTCCAGAGTATTCGCGTCGGTCTATTCTAAGATCATTTCTGGAAGAAAGAACGTTCTCTGGAACGGATGAAGTCGTTCGTCTGGAGAAAAACAAAATCGAGGCCTGGAATAAAAAAACGTAGAGATAGAGAAGCGATTAATTATCGATGTTGTCTCACCCCTTTCCATAAAGGCGTTATATTTACGATTGATAGGTAGAGTCTGACAGACTGATCAATAAATAATATGATAGACGATATATTATATTATACGTAAATTGATAAAGGGGTTTTTGTGTCAGCTGATAATCTCCATAACTCTTTTTCATCAAAGGTTTTAATTATTTTTTTTTTTTTATGAGAGACCTTTGCGTCGCGAACATAGTGTGAAAACAGAAGAAAAAGCATGAAATTCAATAGGAATAAATGCGTGTGTAATAGTAAGCCAACCCTTTTCGATAAGTATTTTTCTAAGGAAAGGGAATGCATATTTGCGAAATGTAAAGTTAAAGGTAACATTTTTCTCTTAGATATCTGGGGCACTATTGCTGGGTATCTCATTATTAGCATCATTACTGTTTATAATTGTTGTTTCTGATGTTACACCTCTAGCAATGTCACCCTGATAACTTTAGGTATATGAAACATTTGTAAAGCTTTTCGATAATATATATATATATATATATATATATATATATATATATATATATATATATATATATGTATATATATATAATATATATATATATATAATATATATATATATACATATATATATATATATATATATAATATATATATATATATATATATATATATATTAGAAGTGTCCAGGATGATACTGAAATAAGTGCCTTCATTATTATCTAACGACCTACAGAAATTGAGGTGTTTGTCACTGCCAACATAAAATGATTCCAACAAAGTAAAATTTAACTAGATCCTGACACTTCCTTTACTGTATTCTCTTGTTCTCTTTCTTGCTGTCCAACAAATAGTTACAGCTCCCTTCTTTTTATATAGTCCCCACAGAATTAAATGTTAGAAACGCTTGTACTTGATACCTTCAGTTTTTTAAGTACTTCGTAGACAGATATCCGCAAGGAGTGAGCCTCTTGTTAAAATAGCTGAATTTAAATGGACCTGTATATAATTTAACTGTTGTCTTCATCAGCAATACAGCTAAAATATGTATATCTCTTCTTTCTGTGTGTGTTCATCACCTAACACTGATGCAAATTCTCAAGTCATTGTCATCAATTTTAAGTGATTCATGTTTTATGCCATGACTCATGTCATCAATTGCATCTTTCTTTCTAAGATGGGAGGTTCTTTCATTTACAATATTGTAGACAAAGTGAGAATTAGGGCTGTGTTCTTCGGCATTAATCTATTACTGGGCAGTTTAAAGAAAACTGTAAGAATCTATGCTCATTCTGGGCAGAAGTCCTGTTGTTTATGTACTCTGCAGATAGAAATTAGGAGAATTTAGTGAGTAATCAGTGGAGAGTAAATGCTTAAATTTATTCTTGACTGAAGTTCTTGGTCATTTTGAATGTTTCCGAGTATTATCAACGGAAGGTGCAAGATAGCGAAGAGCACAAAATTTCATCAGCAATAGCAAATGTTACTAAACAGAGTTCTAAGAAGAGATACTGTTCCATGCAATACACTTTGTATGTCAGATTCGCTTTGTGATGTATGTCAGTCTGACTTCAGGTCTGTTCAAGATAAAAGAAGAAAGTTTGGCTTCAGGGGTTCTGACTGATACTTCATCAGTCCATGTTGAGAGTATGCCCCTTTACAGCGAACAGAAAAGCTATATTTATCTAAAACCAATAACTTGGATGCTTGCAAATGACTTTTGACAGGTTCTAATTGAAGTTGAAATGAGTGGGAGGCTAAGTTAATATTTCCCATTTACTGAGGATCAAGGACTATTCCGAAATATAGAAGAATGTAATGTAGCCTCTTCAGCACGTGGCTGCTTAAGTTGAAATAGCATTGCAGAGTGTTATGAAAAATTACTTTCTTCAATTAACTTTAGTCGAAATGAATATATATGAATATATATATATATATATATATATATTATATATATATATATATATATATATATATATATATAAAGAGGATGGGTCTCTACTCAGAAGACAATCACGAAGGCGAAGGGAAAGGTCAGCATTATTACTATCGTTTATTATCCCGACGTTTGACGGCAGTCGCATTAAAACATCGATACATACACATATTTACTCAAGACCCAGCAAGAGCAGGAAAGGACGAGAGAAGGAAAACAAAAAGTAAAGGTTAAGCGATAGAGAACTGGATAGAGGTTGTTTGAGTATTTAGTGGGACTATATTAATAAAAAGGACACTACCCTTAATCATCGGACATTATTTGAAAAAAAAAATGGTTTACTAGCTCTCCAGAATATAATCAAAGTTGAAGACAAAATGAACAGATTTTTAATAACTAAAACAACATAGAATTATTACTGGAGATGTGTATCAAGATGTTTTCTTAACAAGCTCTTGCTATGGCATTTTATATGATCTTCCCAAAATACACGATATTGTCATTACGAAATACTATTAATTATAAATTAACTGAACTTTTGCTACCGCTGCTAGAACCTCAAACAAAAAATAACTTTTCATTACCTAACTCTGCTTAGTTCAAGGAAGAAATCATCATTCGGGATTCAGATTTAATTATGGCTAACTTGGCACTGAATCCCTCTTTATTAATGTTCCAGTTACAGAAACGATTGAAATTATCTTAAATCGCTTGTTCCCTGATTCCTTGATCCTGAATCCAGTTTTCACAATTTAAACCATTTTTAGAACTGAACATGCTGGACACGGCCTTTATTTTATAATGGAACTCTGTATAAGCGGTTGGAGGGGGTTGTAATGGCGACACCTCTGGGAACTACTATGGCGAATATATCCGTGGCCTCCCTGGAGTAGGGCATCATAGAGAACTGTCCCCTGAGCTGCCTTCCTTTATTTTACGGGAGAGAGAGAGACGAATAAAAAGCTCCCATTTCTTGATCTCCTTGTCACCAGAGACAACAATGGTTTCCATAAAGGTGTATTCCTGAAAAGTACGTTTACATGTTTAGGTATGAATTCCTTAGTTCCTGCTTTTTTAAGCTCAAAATGAATGCGATTACGACTTTATTAAATAGCGTTTTTACTCATCCCTAAACTTTGGCCATATTTCATGCTGAAGCAACATTCTCAACATCTTATTTCAGGAATAACTGTTTTCCTACGAGGCTGGTCTCCAGAAGACTATCAAATGTTGAATGCCAGAATGAATCTAACGTTACCCATCTTAATTGTACCAAAAATGAAAATGTATGATAATTTTCCCTACCTAAATGACAACACCTTTAAATAGAAATGTCTCGTCATATTCCAAAGAACGTTTCCAGCTGTAGATTTCATTGTTGAATAAACCTCATGCACACTCCTACATGTCTTCCAGACATTCTCGATATACGTAAAAAATAAACATGTCGATGAGAATTCCTTAAGCATGAATACTTTATAAAAACCCATGGCTTTCGCTGGAAGGACCTTTAGGATTCATGCCCAAATTTCCTTTCCGTTGTCTGGAAAGGAAATGGTTGGTCTTTGTAACAAAAAATATATTCAACCTCCCGTCATTCAAAACTTAAAAAGAGGAGGGAAAAGGAAGGGGAAAAGAAAGAGGACATACCCCAAGACAAAGTAGACATTTGAATAATTATCGAAGGGAAATATTCACGATATAAATGATCCGTCAATATTTCAAAGGACGTTTCTAGACTGGTGGTATTCCTGCGGCTTTTGAATGGCACTTGGGCGCTTTTGGCCATTGGGGGCTCAAGGCAGTGAGAAAACGGAGTTGCTACTATTTGCTGGACAGCAAGAGAGAGATCAAGATAATACATTAAAGGAAGTGTCAGGATCTAGCTATTTTTCACTTTGTTGGAATCATTTTATGTTGGCAGTGACAAACACCTAAATTTATTAAGGTCATTAGATAGTAATGAAGGCACTTATTTCAGTATCATCCTGGACACTTCCATTGTCTTTTATAGTTTTTTTCTCCTCATTATAAATCTCGTTTGCTTGTGGTGAATTCCTTTCGACTAAAGTTAATTGAAGAAAACCATTTTTCATAACATTCTGCAGTGCTATTGCAAATTACGCAGGCACGTGCTGAAGAGGCCACATTACATTCTTCTATATATCGGATTAGTCCTTGATCCTCAGTAAATGGGAAATGTTAGCTCAGCCTCCCACTCATTTAAATTTCAATTAGAACCTGTCAAAAGTCATTTGCAAGCATCTAAGTTATTGGTTTTAGATAAATAAAGGGGCACTCTCAACATGGACTGATGAAGTATCTTCTGATAAAAGACAGGAGATTTAAGAACCACTGAACCCAAACCTTCTTCTTTTATCTTGAACAGACCTGAAGTAAGACTGACATACATCACAAAGCGTATCGACAATGATAAATCCGGCCATGATCCTCTAACCAACACGATGACACACAAAGTGTATCTTTTCTTAGAACTCTGTTTAGTAACATTTGCTATTGCTGATGAAATTTTGTGCTCTTCGCTACCTTGGACCTGCCGTTGATAATACTCGGAACATTCAAAATGACCAAGAACTTCAGTCAAGAATAAAATTAAGCATTTACTCTCCCCTGACTACTTACTTAGTTCTCCAAATTTCTATCTGCAGAGTACATAAACAACAGGACTTCTGCCCAGAATGAGCAAAGATTCTCAGTTTTCTTTAAACTGCCCAGTGTATAGATTAATGCCTAAGAACACATCCCTAATTCTCACTTTGTCTACAATATTGTAAATGAAAGAACCTCCCATCTTAGAAAGAAAGATGCAATTGATGACTTGAGTCACGGCATAAAACACGAATCACTTGAAATTGATGACAGTACACTTGATAATTTGCATCAGTGTTGGCTCGTCCCAAAAACGCGCCCCAAAATGATAACCATTGATAGGGGAAATGGCTGTACAATGTCCTACTTTCTGATAAAAATGACGTGGGTAAACATAAGAACCTTCAAATAGCTAAAATTCTGATAATATACACTTAAAACTCAAAGAGATGGTCTCATGACTGTGCCATCCATTGCTGACAAAGTCGGACAAATTTATGACAAGCTTTAAGCATTCATAAAGAATAAATAGTAGGATTATTGAAGGGACTTTTTAACCTTATATCAATCTTTATCGGTGTAAATGCTTTTCATTCATTCTCTCTGTCGCCTTCAAAGCACCAGTTGTTCAGATAAATGACGGTCAAAGGACCATTAACCTATTTGCAAAACGGTGACAGCTCCTACCATGCTGGATAGTGGACATGTCTTTTTGTTGTCGAAAACATTAAGGGAAAACGGTCCTGCTGTTGCCTTTTCATTCGTTTGTAATAAATACAGTAGCATAACATTGCGGACGCTTCATGGGAGGTTCCTGATATCAACCGGATATGTTTCGTTTGGAGTTATGGTCTCCCTTCATTATATTTGTAAATTGCGCGAGAGCTAGTGTGGAAACGCAGTGGCATTAATTATCTTCAGGAAAAAAAAAGAAAAAAAAAACGTTCATCAATTTTCATCAGTTCTATTTACCCGTTACGCATGCATCTTTTGGTATATATTTTGTGCTTAGTTAATTCTTCATTTTAGCTTCCCGACTTACCATCGTATTTTAGGTACAATAATCACCAAAACCAAGAATCTGAGTTGAAAATAAATAAAATGGTTGTTACATATTTTACTGCCTTTAAAATAGACCCATCCCCATTATGGCATCATTGTGTTTATTTCTGTTATTTGGTTGGATACCATAAAAAGGAGACTACTGGCTATGTTCACTATATATATAAATACATTTTTTATTGCTACATTCGCCTTTGAATATTTCGATAACCTTCAATTTTTCGGAGAGATTAGAAGACTTTTGCATGTATCCGGATTAGAATAATTCATATGTGTATAAGCGGCATTAGACGTATCTTATTCTTTGTAAAAAGACTTGATGAATAAGCCTCAGCTAAACATTAGGCGCACTCGTTCAAATTTCACCTCAAATTCTTCATTTGTTCTCCACTCAGATTCATGACCTGGTAATCAATGTATGGACATATATTTAGGAATGGAATTGTGACCAGATAGTTGTGTATATATATATATATATATATATATATATATATATATATATATATATATATATATGTGTGTGTGTGTGTGTGTGTGTATGTATATATATATATATATATATATATATATATATATATAATCAGAGGAAGACGGACGAAAACCACACATCACTAGGCTGTCTTTTTTATTATTTTTCGTAATTATTTACAGAATTACATCTTCTGGGCTGCACATAAGAAAAGATGAAAACATAAAATAGTTAAAAGTACAGTCTAAAAGTTCATTTAAAATACATTAGAGTAAAAATGAAATAAATAAAAATAAAAATACAACCAACCTAGAGGTGAGACAGCAAGGAACTAATTAGAAGGAAACCACCACAGTACGAACTTATGCTAAATACATTTGACTAGCAGATGTATGGGTGTTTAACAATGGTACGAGTTGTTTTATAAACAACGACTCAAGAATTGTTAACTCGTGTGGTTTGGTAGTATGACCGATTACACTGAAATCTTTGTTGTCGATGTAGGTTTTGCATTGTTTTTCATGGTTCCTGATATTGTAGTGTTCTGGGTTTGAGATTCTGCTCCCTGTGCGGAAACTGATTCCCCGATGTGAATCGATGCGCACCTTAAGTAGTCGACCGGTGGATCCCACGTAAATCCCTGAAATACATTTAGGGCAAATATATTTATAGATGACACCAGAAGACATATAAGGACACAGCTGATCTTTTATCTTAAACAAGGAGCCTATATTAAGAGGATTTTTGGGAATTAATTTGACTGATATGGCTGGGAAATGGTCAGGAATAATTTGTGTGAATCTTTTTTGAAAGGTTAGGTCATGATTGTATGGAAAGGTTGCATAGAAACTCATTTCTGGTACAGTTGGAACGTCAGGTTTTCTAGAGAAACGTCTATTTAGTAATTTATTCAATTTTCTATATACTAACGTAGGTGGCCTTTAAAGAAATTAACTAGAAATAGAATCTCATTGTGAAAGGCATTCCAGTTAGATGAGAGGACTAGTGCTCTATTAAGGAGGGTAAAAATGGAATTAACCTTAAAATTAAAATAACAACTACTATAAAAATTAGATCCGAGTCCTGTAAAAGTTTTCTTTCTAAAAATCGTGATGTTAAAAGAGTTGTCTTGTCTATATACTTGAACGTCCAACCCGTACCATCGTTAAACACCCATACATCTGCTAGTCAATTATATTTAGCATAATTTCGTACTGTGGTGGTTTCCTTCCATTTAGTTCCTTGTTGTCTCACCTCTAGGTTGGTGTGTTTTTATTTTTATTTATTTCATTTTTACTCTAATGTATTTTAAATGAAATTTTAGGCTATACTTTTAACTTTTTTTATTTTTTTATCTTTTCTTATGTGCAGCCCAGAAGATGTAATTCTGTAAATAATTACGAAACGTCGGCAAAATAATAAAAAAGACAGCCTAGTGATGTGTGGTTTTCGTCCGTCTTCCTCTGATTATGTCGCTTGGAGTAGTTCCCTGTGCCCTGTATCACTATATATAATATATATTATATATATATATATATATATATATATATATATATATATATATATATATTCATGTATATATATATATATATATATATATATATATATATCATAATATATATTATATATATATATATATATATATATATATATACATAATCATTAAGCTACAAATGTCCTTTATTATTAAATTCGCTTTACCTCGGCATTAATTTATTTCCATATGTGTTAACCGAAGGGGAATTTCTTTAGTTAAAAATAATTTTGTCCTCTCGTGGATTCGAACCAGCGCACAGAGGAGAATATAGGACTTACAGGTGACGTCTTTTTATCGACTCGGCCGCTCACTTGTTAGCGAGTTAACAAGAAAACTTCACTAAACTCCTTATTTCTCCTCTGTGCGCTGGTTCGAATCCACGAGAGGATGAAATATTATCAACGAAAAAAATTCCCCTTCGGTAACATGAAAATATATGAAGTCAGATGTAGAGCGAACTGGATATTAAAGGCCATTTGTAGGTTAATGCATGTATAGGAATCACGATGATGATAGAGAGAGAGAAAGAGTTTATATCGAAATCGTTCGTATTCATGAGTAAAGTGATCTCTCTACGATACATTCCTTAATTTTCTTTGGAAAAGATGCTTAATTAGTCATCAAATACGATCTTCTCTTACTAGGGTTTTTCCAACACTTTCTTTGAAAGGAACTTCCTTTATTTATTTACTCATTTTTTGAACTTCATCTTTTCTCGTTAGCTTAGTGAATCAAGATAATTGAAATGGCTTTGAAAACCAACATGAACGACAAAAATCATTCACTGGACTCTTACATCTGTTCATGAAATTTAAGAGTTACATTTTCATTCGTTCTCATCTGCATGCATTCGTATCGCTAAGTTTATTCACACCATTATTTCCCTCGAACATTATTCTTGCAACTTCTACGAAGGGAGACCTTTGACATTCATTTGGGGTCTCCCAAATACCCTGTCACTTAATCTGACTGAGGAAGACTGCAAATAAATGAGAGGTATCTCTCAGGCTTCTTGGAATGAAGCTACTGGCAAAAGAAGCGGGAATAATAATGAAGCAAGAATGCCCCCGTCAGTAAATGCTAAGGAGACGAATGTCCACATTCCACCCCATGCAACCACAACAAAAGGGTGAAAAATAAATAGCGCTACGAGACATAATTTTCAATGGACAATGGCGTTGGAAATTGCAAAGGCAGTTTGTTTTGCAGGTGAAGAGAATTGAACTCAAGTTTATTTCGTAAAGGACGTCCCCGTGGAAAGACCATATTTACTGTATGAAATCATCTAAAATAAATAAATAAAAGAATCATTTTGGGACTGCAAATACATTTTTAAAATTTCTTTTAGGACTGACCCGATCAAGCTCATTCTAGTCAAGAAAAGTGGATTTTAATGGTGTGAATAAACTTAGCGATACGAATGCATGCAGATTAGAACGAATGCATATGAAACAGGACTAAAAAACAGAAGTAGCGTAAAATCAGAGAGCAACATCTGCAGATTCAGGATACGAAGAGCAGAGTTAACTCTGCAACAGTTTAGTCCCGCCTTACAGGCTGCAAAACTAAACCATCATGGTTTTAGGGCTCATTTTTCCTTTGCCTGCACTAAATATCCACAGAGCAAGCGTGGTGTAAAAAAAAGAAATAAAAACAAGGCTTCTATCACTCTACCGTCAGGAAGTCATGTGACCCAGGATGCTAAGGCCTTCAGAACAAGTTATATTTCCCGATTTATAATCTGAATACAAGTAAATATACTAATTTAATTATTTTCAGGTTTCTTTTTTTCTGTAACTTGTTTCTCTCCACAGGCTGATTTCTCTTTGGAGCCTTCTTGGGGATTTATAGTCTGTAGACTCTATATATTAAAGTTTTAAGCTAAAAAAATAAAAAAGAAAACGACAGTAATCGGAAGCATATATGGATGAGGACTCAATGGAATGGAAGGAAAGGTAATCAGACTGAATTGTAGAAGGAATGTTAACTATCCCTATGCTATAGGTGGTCCTAATGTAATGATATTGAGGGAAATAAGAGGCCTATGTTTGGAACATCCTAAGCGAAAGTCTTCAGGTTTGTAACATAAAAACATGAAAAAATAAATATATGTTTATGCTGAATCTAAAAGGCAACTGCCATAAAGAACCTTGAATAAGATCAGTTAAATAGAGGAAAAGATCATAGGAGGTCACCAAAGCATTAAATGTGTAAAATACAAAGAAGATTCGAGGCATGTCAGTCTTGGCAAACTTTTTCTAACGTTCGTTCACAGCAAATTCTAAACTTACAGAGGCGCAAATACGTTAGTGCTCACTGAAAAGGTTTCATTTTATAGGTAATGTTTCTGGAATCCCATGGTGCTGCTGTTGCTCCTTCTGCTGCTTCAGCCTGATTAGAGGAAGATATTCAAATGGACAGAGTGATCAAATGATGGATCGATTAATGAAACTAATAACTTTATTTACAGAGGTCATTCATCCCACTGAACTAAGCCATTTTTTGATAAAGTAATTAAAATAGTGAAACATTACTGGTGAAATGTGTTACCGCTCTTCAAAGGTGGTTAAGATATGTGTTGTTACGCAGGGACAACGGAGTCGACCGAGAATTGATTGTCACGTTCAGCTAGCGCCCGTTTGTGCTGAAAAGCTTTGGTGTGCCAGCGCATATTTCAGGTGAACGGACAATGCCTGCTGACGATCGTCAAACAGCTGAAGTCGAGGTGGCGAGAATGGACGCGGGTAAGTTGACCCCGCGAATGGGTGAGTGACTCGAGGGGGTAAGAGTATCACATGAACTTTGTCACAGAGGAATGCAAACAGAGGAAATTTGGGAACAGTATTGTATGTCCATTTGTTGGCACACGAGGGCCCGTGTGAATGAAATATAATCCAGTATCAAATCGGTAGTTATTCATTAGTTGGCAGACCATTAAGTAATAATAAGTGAGACGAAACCAAAGCCGGAGTTGGACAATGCATGGAGGTCCAGTTAAGGTGAGACATTTTAGTGTTGGAGTGAAGAGACGCTTTTATTGTGCTATATTTCTAGTCTAAGACTGGGAGATGAGCTCGCCCATATTTGGTTTTCAATCAGGTTCTCCCATGTACCTACAGGAATGATTTTACTTCTATTTAAGCTTTTTATGCTCATCTGCTTTATTTGATTTCTGAAGGTAATAATTTATTTTCCTTCAGATGGATTCAATGTCACCATTAGGGATGGGAATTCTTTATTTTTATTTATGATTTCGGTCATGAAAGACTGGGCTTTTCACATATTAGTTAATGGAGAGAAAGTAGGGATAACTAATGTGGAGTAATGTGTCTTGTTTGGGAAATGGTGAGTGGTATTCATTTTGTGATGATTTCTTGAAAGTTATTTTGATGGCAGTCAGGACACTTCATGTCTTGGGTTTTTCAATTCATTTTCCTTTTTTTATGATGTCAGATTTTTAGGAGATAAAGATTTTATTTCTTATATTTTTCTTAGTTTGGTTCGATCTAGCTTTAGCTTGATGACACTAGTATGCATGATAGCGGAGATGCCGGTTGGTGATTTTTCTTAAGGTAGGAGACAGATGTTTGGCTTTTCTTTGGAGAAGGGCTCACGTTACCATTTCTTTCAGAGACAGGCCTATAAATTTTCACTGTAATAAATGCATAAAGAAATTATACTAAGAAATTACAAATAGGTACGTGATTTGTTTATCAGCTGAAGCTACAAAAAATTAGAAAAAAAACGTCAGCTAATTATACGACTTTGTGCCTTGAAGAGGCGTTAGTTATGCGGAAGTACGTGGTCCTTTATCGTTTCTTTTTAAACTTTTGGCAGGGCTTCATCTGAGAGAGAGAGAGAGAGAGAGAGAGAGAAATTTCGATGAAAGAGAAGAAATAGCGAGATATCCCATTGGTCTTCTTGAGCACAAAAACCATCACCAAAGAAGCGTAAAATGGACCAGAGAGGATCCAGTTTCCAGTGAACACAAGCAAATGGGCTCCAGAAGTCTCACGTGTGGAACCAGGATTCTTTTAAAAATGACAGCGAATATAGTGTCTCTTTTTATAACTATTATTATTCTTTAGAATACAAGCCATACACATATGGAACTATCTTGCAAGGCTCATTGCCTTAAAATTCTAGCTTTTAAAGAATATGGTGCTCACTTGAAAGACGTTACAAAAAATAATGGGAAATTGCTCTCATCGCAGTTTTCACCCCTCTTCCCTCATAAACATAACTTCGTTATACTGAATATGTTTTGCAGACGAATCCTTGCTCTCAGACTAAAATCTTTGGTACGGTCGCCTCATAACCTTCGTAAACATTGCTTAATTTCTGAAATTTTACTGTAGAGAGAGAGAGAGAGAGAGAGAGAGAGAGAGAGCGAGAGTATCGGATCGTGATATCTGCCAACAGATACATGAAGAGAAGACCGCGAAATAAATGTTTGATAGACAAAGGAAATCGCGTAAGGTCTCCAGAAACAATAGCAGGATGGAAGGTCGTAAATTGGATCTAGCTATATACAATTCCTGCTGAAATTGAGTGAAAGAGCTTTGATATCCATATATTGGAATCAAATCTTCTTGAAAGATGGTTTCGAAAATAATTTTATATTTGGTAGGCCAAAAAGATAGGAGTATTTTTTGTAGTATAGAGAATAGTTTTTATATCGTGGTATTTTAATTCAATGTACAGTGATGCTCAAATCTCATTCGATTTGATTCCATAGGATTTAGTTCAAAATTCACTAACTGGCAACCTAGCATGCTCCATATTTATCTATTATTTCAATGCGGAAACGCGATTATAGAATGCAATAAGGTCATAATACGCTTCATAAGAGTGAACTTACAGCTCGTTCGGGTTTCCCAGGTCCCTCAGTGTGAGGCACCTCTGATGTCATCCAGAGAGTTACTAATTCAATTTCCAGTATATTTTGCATCTTCCAATCTTTGATGGTCTGGGACGCAGCTTAGATATATGTCGAGCTTATTCTTAAACACATCTATGCTCACTCCTGATATGTTCCTCAGATGAGCAGGCAATGCATTGAATAGACTACATTGTCGATGCTGGTGCGTGGTGGATTAATATCCTGTGTGCTTTCCTTAGTTTTCTTGGTATAGTCTCGGGCACTATTAATCTACTATTAATCTGTTTGCTCTTCCTGATATTTTTAGCTCCATGATATTTTCGGCAATTCCTTCTCTGTTTCCATGCCTGTATTATCATGTAGCGTTCTCTTCTCCTTTCTAGACGATATAATTTTAAAATTTGTAGTCTTTCCCAGTAGTCAAGATCCTTAACTTCTTCTTTTCTAGCTGTAAAGGACCTTTGTACACTCTCTATTTGTGCAATTTCCTTTTAGTAGTGTGGGTGCCATATAATATTGCAATATTCAAGTGGACTACGTACATACGTTTTATAAAGCATAATCATGTGTTCGGCTTTTTTTTTTTTTTTTTTTTAAGTGCCGTAACAACATTCCCGTTTTTGCTTTGCATTTTGCCAACTGCATAACATGTTCCTATTCAACATCACAGCAAGGTCTTTAACTACTTCCTTATTTGTGATTGTTTCGTTATTAGGTCCCCTATATGCATATAGCATTCCTTCTTTATCTCCATAATTCATTTATTTAAATTTATCAGAGTTAAATACCATTCTATTTACCTCTGCCCATTCATATATTTTGTTTAGGTCTCTTTGTAGCGAGTTCCTATATTCATCACATGTAATTTCTCTACTTATTCTTGTGTCATCGGCGAAACTACTCACTGCAGAGTCCTTAACATTACTGTCTATGTCTGCAATCATAATAACGAATAGCAATGCAGCTAACACCATACCTTGTGGCACACCAGATATTACCTTAGCTTCATTTGATTTCTCATCGTTTGCAATCACTATTTGTTTTCTGTTTTGTAACAATTCTTTTATCCATCTTCCTACTTTGTCCACTATATTATGTTTTCTAATTTTCTTTGCTAATCTATTATGGTCTACCTTATCAAAAGCTTTTGCAATGTAGGTAAACCACATCTGTTTCTTTTCCAATTATCATATTTTCATATATGTTCTCACGGTGGGCTAACAGTTTGGTTTGTGTACTTTATCGGGGTACAAAACCATGCTGTCCTATATTAAACAAATTATTTTTCATTAAATGTTTCATAATATTTTTCTTCATTACCTTTTCATACACTTTCATAATATGTGATGTTAGACTCACAGGCCCATAATTACTTGCCTCTAGTCTTGATCCACTTTTTAAAGTAGGGGTAATATATGCTCATTTGTGTTCATCGTAAATCTTGCCTGTATCTACACTTTACCTTAATAATACTGCAAACGGCTTTGCAATAGAATGAACTACTTTCTTTAACAAAATTGCAGGGACACCATCTGGTCTGGCTGCTGGTCCATTTTAATCACATTAATAGCCTGCACAATATCGGCTTTATTAATATCTATGTCAGATTAATATTCACTATTTTCATCGCTTATTTATCTATCATTATCTTCATTTTCAATCTAGGGGTAAATTCTCTCTTATATCTTTTTGCTAATATGTTGCATATTTCGTTTTTTTTTTTTTTTATTCGTGAATCTCCCTTCATTTCTTAGAGGGCCTATTTCTATTCTTCTTTTATTCATCTCTTTCGCATAGGAGTAAAATGGCTTGGAATTTTGCTTGATATTTTCTATGGTCTTTTCTTCTAAGTCCCATTTTCCATTTTGTTTTGATTGTATAATCTTTTGTTCTGCATTTTCTATCTTGCTTTTTAGTTCCATTACTTTCCATGCATTCTTTTCTTTTGGAATGCATGACTGATGTTTACTTTTTTTTCAGTATATACTTATCCACTATTTTTTCTAATATTTTATGTAATATCTCCGTATTTACCTGTATATCATCACTTACGAACATGTTTTCCCAATCTTTGTTTAATTCATCATTTATTTCTGGCCATTTTATATTATTACTATAGAAATTGTATTTTCCATAGCCTCCTCACTTTTTCATCTCTTGCTTATCTCTGTTTTCACTTGCTTTGGAATGGACTGTTAATTCTGTGACATTATGGTCTGAAATACTCGTATTATACACTATTATTTCTTTAACATAATTCACCTCATTCACAAATACAAGTATCCTTTCTTGTTGGCAGGTGATTTATTTGTTGAATGTTGTGTTCTAGTAGCATATCTAATAGCTTTGCGAATTGCCTCTTATCTTCTGGACAACTATTACCCTCTTTTTTTTATATCTATCAATACAACCACAATCTCCTATTCGTTCTTTCCAATTTACGAAAGGAAAGTTAAAGTCTCCGGATAGGAGTATATTCTAGTAATTGTGATTTCTATATGTATCATTCAGTTTCACTATTACTGTGTCAAACTCTTTAGTATTAGGGAGGCTATACATTACAATGTTCACTAATTTTTCAGATTCAAATTCTACCGCTATTAATTCAAATTCTGAATTAGTATATTTCTCATATATTTTTCCTTGATTTATGTCTCTCAAGTATATTGCAGTTCCCCCTTTATTCCTATTTTTTTTATCTGATCTGTAAGTTTGGATCCCCTTTAGCTGATCATTATTACCAGGGAATTCAAGGTTTCACTTATATTCATTATATCTATTTTTTCAGTTTAGGTTATTTCTTCTAGGAACTCTATTTTTTCTTCTTCTTTTTTTGAGTTACTCATAACTAAACCCTGCGCATTCATCACTATGACGGTTTGCGTGTTATCCCCATCATCTAATATGGGTAATAATAAGGATTTTCCCATGTCTCTTTCCTGTTCTGGTATGTTGTTCTTTTCTTCATTTCCAGAAATTCTAAAATTAAAAAATCCAACTTTTCCAATACATTTGATCTTCCGTCTTCTTATTTATTAATTGTGTGTATGTATCTGCATTTATCTCCATATCTGCCCCATCCCCTGGCATCATATATACAGTGCTTGTTTCTTGCACTGTAGCTGGGTGCTGTTGTTTGAATTCTTGATGCTGACATTTCATAATGCGGTGATGGCTTGTTTTTTTCCTTCACCTCATGTTCTTTGTTCCTTTCTTCATTTGCTTCATTTCTATTTAGAATCGTATTATTTATTTGACTTTCATTCATGGCTACAGGGTGCATATATCAACATTTTTTTTTTAACTTGCATCCTTTTCCTTCTTTAAGTTTTTGCATATTTTTGGATGTAGATCGCTACATTCATCTTCATAGCCGTCTAGGTATGCACATTTGCCATAAATCTCATAATTGTGACATACCTTGGAATGCTTGTAGTAACATCTTTCACCGAATTTGCAATTCCCTCTTTTCAAAATGGTAAAGAGTGGGTCTCTCTTTTCTTGTTTTTCTTGCTATTTCCCAACGGTATGAATATCTGGGTACAACCTCTTTGGGATTTAATTTTGTATTGTCGTGTCGTAATGTATTTCACCGTATGTATGCTGCTGTATTACCTCATATGTAGTATCTATGAGTATCTCTGCATCCATACTCTTGACCTGTTCTTTGTTTTCATTATTTTTTCTATCACTGCATATAACACAACCACCAGGCCCTTAGCACACAGTGGCATTAGTACAGATAACAGCAGATGCTTCTGTCAGCTGATTTGAACCATCTGACTACCTTGACCATCCACCTTCCTCTACCAGTGTAAGTTGATGCCCTTTGGGCTGAAAAATGAAACCATTCATTTCCAGAGGCATATATATATATATATATATATATATATATATATATATATATATATATATATA
>NC_087216.1:45599105-45616605 GCF_015104395.2 Macrobrachium nipponense | reverse complement strand
ACCTTAAAGATAACATCACTGACTTATTTACAAATTTCTTAATTGATATAGATATTTTCTTTGTATCTGTATGTTTAATATATTTTTTGTGAAATATTAATTTTGCAAAACTTGTTATTGTTTACCGAATTATGATTTATTGATTTTTACTTTTGTAAAAAAAATGTTCTTGGTGGTCAGACACCTCCCTGTATAAATTTTTAATTGTTTAGTCCCTGCTTCTGAACAATTGCACTTTTGTAAACCTCTTAGATTGTACCCCCATTTTGGGTAAGTCCACTGATTCTTCATGTGTGTTGGATTCCAGGTACATATTTTCTTTTATGAACCCTATCTGTCATTTATACTAGCTGTCTTTTGTCAACATACTTTCATATTTCTATTAGTCTGGAGAGAGTTGTTCCACTGTTTCACTTTCCCTCATAGATTTTGCTGTTATTTAAATATGCATCATGTTAAAAAATTTGGTGATTCAATTATATATGCATAGGATAGACTGCCTAAGTGGTCATTATAGGATTTCCAATCCAACTTAATGCAGAAGCCAAACTGGTTGACCATACTTGGTCCCTTTTTGAAGATACCCCGTGGCATTAGGGGATGGTCTTTACGTGTCCTCACAATTTTGCCCATTGCACAAGTATCCTCGAAATTAGTTTCCCTCTGACATGAACCCTGTAATCTTCAGGTAGTTCCCTCAATAATTTACTCTTTTGTTGCTGTCAACTCTCAAGCGATTTACACTTTGTGTTTTTTGTGGTACTGGCCTGCTTGTGGCTTCTATTTCAGATACCTGGAAACTTTGAACTATCCTGATGGGACCCCAAACAATGAGCCAGCCAAATGTGATCACAACAAGAATGCAATATTTCTATTGTCATAAATTCAGGAATGAATTTATGACAGGTCAAAGAATACAGACCACATTCCCTTCTTCATAGACGAAGCTGATCATCATCGTTTTTTTTTCTTAGAGACTAGCTGTCACTGAGGATTTTAGTAGAAATGTTTCTACCGGCGCCCATCTTACTTGGATCTTTCCAGAGGTTCATTTATTTTTCTTTTATATGCGTTTCCCGTACTGGTCTAACATTATGTTTGAAATTATATATATATATATATATGTGTGTGTGTGTGTGTGTGTGTGTCCGTGTGTGTGTGTGTGTGCGCGCGTTTGTTGTTTGTTTTTATTTACCTAAAATATTATATTACTGAAGACTACCACGGAATCTATTCAAAGTATATATGTCCTTATCATTCATGTATATAGTTCGCTGCTTATATCAACCTCAGAATATTGCAATTGAAGGTAAAATTGCCTAGATTGTTCATAATACCACATATTCGTTAGGACTACTGAGAGAGAGAGAGAGAGAGAGAGAGAGAGAGAGAGAGAGAGAGAGAATACAATTCCATCACAAAAAACGCCGAGATGAGGTTGGGAGATCTAAATGCAGCATTTGAATTCGGACCGAATTGAAGACCGAAGGCGGCAGTCTGCCTCTATCTACATCATTTCAGGCAGACATTGATCAGAGAATTGAGAAAATTGGTCACATTTTCTCTTTTGACAGAGGAACCTTTCTGATTTGAATGTCGGATATCAGCAACCATCTCATTTTCGTCTTGTTTATCTTATTGGACGTCTTCTTTCGGGATCCGACAAAAATTTATGGTAAACTCAAAGTCAGTTGGCTGTTCCTTTTCTGGTCATGTTTAGTGTTATTTTATTGGATCTCCTTTTTATTCCTACAATTGAAGCCCAAACACCACTTTTCTAGTCTCGTCGGTCTCGGGTTAGGTTTGTGAAGGTATTGTAGTCATTCAGGCAAGTGGAAAGTTCTTGGAGAGTTTGGAAAATAATGAAAATAATAATGTAATGTCTGAAACAAAATGGTCCGACATAGGAGTGGTGGCATCATGCCACCGGGCATGTGAATTCGTAGATGACACTCCTCTTCAAAGACTTCTCTGGGGACGCTGGGTTGTTTTTAAGAAGCAGGTGGTTGGTTTTCATGTTTTTGTCATAAATTTTGAGGCACATTCATAAGACTCGACACAGAAGAGGATCTTGAAACTTTAAGAAGGATTTTTGAAGAATGTTCCGTCCTCCGCTTCACGTGTGAACGCAGTGTTCTTGGTGGCCTACCCTTCTTGGACGTTCGGGCACAGCAGACTCCTACGGGTTATACCACCATGGTTTATAAAAAAAAAAAAAAAAAAAACACCACGAACCCGGGTCTATGCTTTAATGAGTCAAATGAGTGCCCAGACAGGTATAAAAGATCTGTGGTAGATGCCTTCGTCCGTCGCGCCCTCACACACTGCTCAACGTGGAGGGAAACCACAAGGGAGATCGAAAGGTCCGCACAAATCCTTATCAATAAAAATTTCACACATCATATGGTCGAACGTCAAACCCGAGACTACATAGATAACTGGCACCGTGAAAGCACGGCAGAGCCAACAACCACCAAAGTCGAGATATAAAAATATTTTATAAAAACCATATGCATTACAAGTATTTGGAAGATGAAAAGGCTGTCAACTGCAGAAGGGGATAAAATTACCACCATAATTTATTACAAAAATAACAATGGTAATAATGATAATAAATACAATACATTTAAAATAAGGAAATCTCTAGACACCGTCATTGCTAGATATTTTCAAAAATTTAATAGTGCTTTCTTGTCGAAAATCATCTAAGAAAAAAATAGTCAACGTATGTCATATTCTTTGTCAAGTAAATATCCTTAACATTTTAGGTCATTTTTCATTCTGAAACTTAAACACTTTATAATTATCATTTTCCACAAACATACATGTTCACCAATTTCATTGTTTTTCTTGGGGAGCAGTTTCCCTGGCTGGAGAGGGTGGGGATGTAGTGTTGAAATGGTGACGACCGCTCGGTAAACGTCTAGCTTGCTGGAGCTTTTTTGTTTCGTATTTTTATGTATATGATTTTTCTGAAATTCATTAAAGAAATTTGTACATTACTGTACCGTATAAAATGTGAGAGAGAGAGAGAGAGAGAGAGAGAGAGAGAGAGAGAGAGAGAGAGAGACAAAAGGAATAGTTGAAATGTGCTAATTTACCTTAATTCTAGTAATGATTTGATCTGAATTCTTTCAGTAGTAGGCTCTATCAGATATTCTGAGAGCGTAAACATTAGAATAGCCTATGCATATGTGTATGGCGGATTTTTTCTTTCTTTTGCACATATAACAATAATGACATGATGTAATAATAATACAGCGTAAATGGATGAGTAAGTAGAAATCAGTTTCGTTACCATTAAAATTTTTTAAAATAATGCTATAATAGCCGATTTGACTCTTGCAAATGGATACTGTGAGTGTAACCTAGGTCGGCAGTTCACAAATACTTATTTTGTATATTGTGTATGGTAATACAATATGTATCTGCATATTTAATATATTTTTTGAGAAACTATTCACTTTCCAAAATGTTAGGCTGTACATAAACACAGATAGGTTACTTGTCTACCAAATTCTGTCATTTACGAAAGAGAGAGAGAAAAAGAAATGGTTGCTTTTTTAAAAGTGCATTTATGCAGTAAATTTGGTTAAAGTTATGGGGGAAAAATAAATTATTGATATTTGCATAAAGTTTTCAGTTTAAACTGTGATGGCTGTTGTTAATAATCATTATCGAGTTTTTACGGTTTTGTCATATTGACCAGGTTTAATGAAGAAGGATATGGAGTTGCCATTAAACACACGTAGATATTTTTACTTGTCCTTATACGAATTTCACCAATATCTGACAGGGCCTTGGCTATAATAATCTAGATATATCTATATGGAAACTTCATACCTTTCATCATTTAGCCTTGTCAATATGAAATAACTAAAAACTCAATAGCCATCACAGTTTAAACTGAAAACTTTATGCAAATATCAATTTTCTATTTTCCCCCATACCTTTAATAAAATGTACTGCATAAATGCACTTTTAAAATAGTAACCTTTCTTTTTGTGACCCTTATATATATATATATATATATATATATATATATATATATATATATATATATATATATATATATATATATATATAGTATATATATATATATATATATATATATATATATATATATATATATATATATATATATATATATATATATATATATATATGTATATATACGTATATATATATATATATATGATATATATATATATATATATATATATATATATATATATATATATATATATATATATATATATATATATATCGATATATATATATATATATATATATATATATATATATATATATATATATATACTATATATATATATATATATATATATATATATATATATATATATATATATATATATACGAAAGATTATGCAATCTTCACATGGCTCGAGACGGCCAGCCTAATCTGAACATACATCATTATTAGAACATATTAACTCCAAGCAAAATAAGGAATCTGAAAATATTGCAAACAATTTTAGAACACTTCATACAGTTAAAGAGAGGAAGATATGCATTGCGAAAGGAACAGCATATAAGAATATATATATATATATATATATATATATATATATATATACTATATATATGTATATATATATGTATATATATATATATATATATATATATATATATATATATATATATATATATATACATATATTTCAGTTGTATACCACATAGGAAAATAAAAAAAGGTATGTCTCAGAAAATGCCCAACAGTTTCGTCCTCCAATGGACCTCTTCTTGGAGCGTTTATTAAGGAAAGAGATAAAGTTTACAGTGCATGTAGCTAATTCGATTATGGCAGATATTGTTTTCTGGGTTAGATATGTTGACAATGTATTTGCAGTACTGAAAACTTCAATTGACGTTCAGAAGATTTTAAGAGACCTCAACAATTTAGTTCCCTCCATAACTTTTACGGTTGACGAAGAAGACAACGGTGTTATCTCATTTTTGGATGTGACAGTTGTGAGGTCAGTTGTAAGTTCTAACTACAAATTTAAAATACACAGAAAACCTACTAATAACAATCTTATTATTAGCAATTACTCCTCACACAAAGTAGAAGTAAAACTCTCAGCATTAAGATCAATGTTTCTTAGAGCTCTTAATATCTGCAGTCCGGAATTTATCAATGAGGAACTAGAATTTATATATCAAAGTTGGTATTAGAAAATAATTTTAAAAGTTGGAAGATATTGATTACAGTCTAAAGTTAGCACGAAAAACATTTTATTCATATGAGGAGAAAAACAGAAAACTGGATTTTATATGTTTCCCATACCACCACGCATTAGAATCTATAGTCTACCCCCTAAGGTTACTTGGTCTTAGTACAACATTTTCATATCCTAGCACCATTGGAAAAATTTTAATTCATGATAGTCCGGTAAACAATGAAGGAGTCAGTCATATATAAGATCCCATGCAAGTGCGGTAGTTTTTATATAGGACAATCTGGGAAGACACTCGAAAAACGCATTTTAAATCATAAATATAATATACGAACAAATAATATGAGCAATGCTTTATGTGTTCATAGTAGTATGTGTAATGTACCGATTGACTGGCTCGGGTCAAAGACTTTGTTTAAGAGCTCAGGTTTTATTGAAAGAAATTTGATAGAGACAGCTTGCATTGCTCACAGCAAAGGAAAAAATTTTAATTTATCGCCTGGTCTGTATAAATTAGATCCTTTTATCTTACATGTCATGAAACGTCAGTACAAATTGGATAATGTTATCCATTAACTATCATATAGTATACGCTTGTTAATATATATACTGTATGTTATGCTGTTTCAAATGGACATATTATCTCGTTAGATATTTTGGTATTTTTCATTTGTTTAACTGCTATTCTTGTTTTATTGTTATTTAACTGCTGAATAGTTTGTAGCTCAAACTGCTAGTTTTTGGTAACTGTATGTTTAAAAATTTTAGGCCTTTCTTGGCTACATGCACTGTAAACTAAATCTCTTTCCTTAATAAACGCTCCAAGAAGAGGCCAGTTAGGACGTTGAATCGTTGTTCACTAACGTCCCTGTTTCTGAGACAATTGAGATAATTTTGGATAAAGTGTTTAGTAATGATGAGACTTTCTGTGGTTTTGATAGGCAACTTTTTAAAACGTTTTTGGAACTTGCTGTGCAAGATGCCACCTTTGTTTTTAATGGGCAGCTCTTTCTGCAGGCAGAAGGGGTTGCCATGGGTTCTCCTTTGGGACCGTTGTTTGCCAATTTTTTTAAGGGACATTTGGAGGAGAACTTTCTTAATGATTGTCCTGGGAATTCTAAGCCATTTTTTATAGAAGATATGTTGACGATACTTTTGCCTTATTTAAATTTCCAGCATTTTTTAGATTATGTAAATGAAGCCCAGTCTAACATTAAATTTACGTTGGAAACTGAGAACGATGACACCCTGGCCTTCTTTGATATAAAAATAACTAGAGGTGACCACCATTTCAACACAAGTGTTTTTAGAAAGGGTACCTTCACTAGACTCCGGAATAACTTTTAGCTCGTGTTTCCGTAATTTTAAGATTAATACTATATCTACTTTGGTTTTTAGGGCCCTTCGGTACAAATCTGATTGGCTCTCTTTCCATCTTAAAGTCGGGTTTCTTTTAGAATATTTTGTAAAGAAGCTGGTTTTTAACATTATTAGTAAATTGCTAGCGAAGTATCTGTCAGCACCCACCCTTAATTTTAATGTACCTAAGTTAACCATGTACGCACCCATCCCATTGATTCATTCAGATAGTTTACGTTTTAAAGTCAAAAATATTATTGAAAAGGAATTTGGTCTTTTAAAATTCAATCTCATTCCCATGAATCCACAAAGAATTGGAAGGTTTTCTAATTACAAGGACAAATTACAGGGTTTCATGAAGTCCAATATCATATATAAATTTGAATGCCCAAGATGTCTTGGTATTTATGTTGGATCTTCACGTAGACTGTTACAAGTCCGGTATTATAGCCATTTGGGATTAAGTTACAGAACTGGGTCCAGAATCTCTAATCCCGAGTTATCTAATATAAGAACACGTGCAGAGAGTTGTAAAATTACCATCGACAAGAAACATTTCTCTATTATTGGCGCCACAAGCAAACTACCCATCTAACTACCCTTGAGTCATTGTTTATTAAGCACCTATCACCTAGTTTAAACTCCAACATCTCGTCATCTCCTCTCTCTCTCTCTCTCTCTCTCTGGCATGAGGTTTATGATGTGTGCAGACCTTACCGTTTTTAGTCACTCAGCTCTTTCTTTCTTTATGAATAGGTAATTTTCTTCTCATTCTCTATTTTAACGTTCTGAGTATTTTTTCATGTAATTTTTAAGTTTATTTTAATTGTGAATTTCAATTGCAGACTGATGATTATTTGGTGACAACATGAAACGTTTCTTAATAAAACGTATCTTAATAGAACTGTCGTCTGATTGGACACCTCTTCCTTTATATTCATGTTTTCCTGATTTGATATATATATACATATATATATATATATATATTATATATATATATATATATATATATATATATACACACACACATATATATATATATATATATATTATATATATATATATATATATATATGATATATATATATATATATAATATATATATATATATGCATACACATAATCATCCGTATTAACAGAGCCAAGGCCCCATCAGATATTGGTGAAATCCGGATAAGAGCAAGTAAAAATACCTAACATGAGTTCTGTGGCAACTCCATGACCTTCCTTATTTAACCTGGTCAATGCGACATAACAGTAAACGACGCTCAATAATGCTTATACGCAACAACCGTCCCAGTTTAAACTGAAAATCTTATGCAAAAAGCAATTATCTCATTTTCCCTTAGAGATTTAACAAAATATACTGCATTAAAGAGCTTTAAAAATCATGCAACCCTTCATGTTTTTATCTCTTACTTTCGTAAATGACATATATATATATATATATATATATATATATATATATATATATATATATATATATAAAACGCTATGCTGATGCTTCGATAAGTTTAGTTGATGGATGTCAACGTAGAGTTTGTTGTAAAATTGATTTTTTTTTTCTTCAAAATTACAGTTATGCTATTAGAATTTGCCTTACGAAAAGTTCTGAAAATAAGTATTTTGAACGGTTTTATGTAAATTATATTTAAAATACAGATTTAGACGTCCAACACTAACAATGTAAGGTAAACTCTTGAGGTTTTTTCAGCTTTAAGCTTTTTATAATCGTTTTCTATACCTGAGTTCAACGTCAGTCACTAATGTTCTTTGACCTTAATTTCGGGAAGTTACAGAAGCAAAATATATTTCCTGCAATCCCTTTCATTCCTGCCAGAAATATTTCATGCCATGTTTACAATGGCCATTTTACGGGCAAGATTCCTCAGCGAATATCCTGAAAGACCAATGAAGAATAGGATCATATATCAGAGATCACTTTTCAAAAGTCAGAAGTCAAATATGTCCGTGACGCATAGCCTCTCTCTTGCTCTGAGGTGGCAAAAAAAAAAAAAAAAACAAAAAAAAAAAAAAAAAAAAACTATTCGTATACTTTGTTGACGTCTATTTTGTATAGCCTGGCGCAACGTGGTCCTGCTCTCTGTATTTCTTTGTTTATGAGTTGTTCTTTATTTTGTCTGAAATCAGTCCTCGTTGAACCAAGAGAGATGATGCTTCAGCGAAAGCTTATTTCACCGGAATCTTATTTTCAATAATGTTTGTATAAATGATACAGGCCTTCTGATGATACATCTAAAAATGATCCCACCTGATTAATCATAAGTACTATAATCTTAATATTTTCTATATTATTTTACTGTAAATCACTTTCTTAACTAAGTTTAAGCACATTAAACTAGATACAATACGTCGACATTAATTTGATGAAAGTATTTACACCGCATTTTACATCATTTCGCTGATTTGTTTATTGTTTGTTAGTGACTCTTTTGTTAGAAAATAAATCTTTGGTCTGAGTGAAGTTAACAAAAACTAATTTTTAAACGTTAATTTTCACAAAAATATCTTCATAACAAGCTCTTAATTTCTTTCCATTTATCTGTTTAAAATAAAGAGCATATTTTTCTGTGTAACATACTGAGAATAAGTGAAAATTCATGTGCATCATCTAATACATGAAAAGAGGATCAAGAACTAATCCAGGGTGGAGATTTATATTCCTCGTTGACGTGGCTTCAGTAAAAATGGACAAAAACAGATTCCTTTTCCTTGGGTTATTGACCTTCTGGATTATCGCTGCCTTATTCAAGCTAATGATATGGCCTGTCTTAAGCCAATGATCCCCAATACCATTATTCATTAGGTCTCTTGAAATGGCATATTTGTGCTGTGAACATTGCATTTTAATACCTTTAGAAGTTTGACCTATATAAATCTTATTACATTCTTTGCAAGGAATAATGTATACAATATTGTCTGAATTGGACAGGCTGTTTTTAATCAGTTTATTGCTAAAAATATTATCATATTTGAATACTAAGTTAATATCGATGTTTTTTATAAATGGCTACAGCAGGAATGAAATTAGGATGAAATGGTACACAGAGCATATACTTAAATTCTTTGTTAATACAGGTTGGATTGTAATATATCTTTTTTTGCTTATTTTATCATCTTCTAAAAATTCAGGACTACAATTTCTAAGAGCTCAGAGATACACACTAGAAAATATTTACATCTTAATTTCTTTAGCGTGGTTATGGTAAAAATTAATATATGAAAAGTTATTCCTAATAACTAAGAGATCCAAAACTGGTATACAATTATTTACTAGCATTCAATACTGAATTAGAGACCACGAGATGTCCCTGTGATATTCGGTATCCTGAAATATAACCTGATGAAATTGATTACAAGACTTCGGCTTCGTAGTCTACCTAGATTTTCCTTATTATGTCGACTCTTTTAGTCTTCAGAAAAGTTCTGAAAGAAGATACATTCGTGACGGAATGAGCTTAGTAGTTATGAAGGGAATGTGTTTATGAAACTGACATTTAAAACTGATCATAAACGACAACTAGCGTTTTGTTGACTGCAGTCTAACCGAAGATTTATATGTTTACAAAAGTGTCTTATTTAATTTATCTAACTGCATGGTAATTCCCCCCCAACCCCCCTCCCTGCCAAATTCACGGAACAATATCAGTTCCTCTAATTGGTAAAATTATTTCAGTTTCAGAAAACTTTCAAAGCTCTCTGATTTATTCCTATCCACAAAAGTCGCCTAATTATCGAAAATTACTTCCTACAAATCCTTTATTGATATGAATACGTTAATTCATGATGATGATAATGAAATGTAAGAGAAAAGACTGCATACTTTTTTTTACTGGACAAGTTCACTAATTATGGCAATAAGTTAAAACCTGGGAGAAATATACATCTTTATAAAGTAATGTATCCGAGAAATCTCTATTTTCTGCCTGTCAGTCCGTTTTGGACCCTAGGAAAGTGTTTGAAGAAATTCACAATATGTATAGAATATATGGAACACAGATTTGATAACTCCTGCAGGTAAACATCTACAGATTTTCCTTTTAATTATCCTATTTTTTTATCGAGGTATGTTTCGCTCTTTTCAGCCTGCTGGTTAATTTATTTAGAGCTTAAATATGAAGAGACGTGTTTTTAAAACTGATGAATTTGAGAAAAAAGGGTAGAATACGATCAAAAACGCTGTATTATATATACTATATATATAATTAAATTTCATGCTTTTACGAAATTATGAAATGGGTGGATGTGCTAGGAGGTTTGAATTTAAAACTAGGTAAAATTACGGATCCAGTATTTCTGGTAGTTTTAGAATCCCTTGAACAATTGTAAATAACAATAGTTATGGGGAAAAAAAAGTGTTCGTAATTATCTTTTATTGTTAGAAATGTTAAGTATATTTTGGAGAAAGAAAATGGCGAGGAATTCATTAAATAGTTTAATATTTTTTGCATAGTGAAGAATTAACTAAAGAAAAATAAACTATATGTTAATCTATATAAGATTATGTGAGACAATGGCTGTATTGTAGCGAAGGGTATAAGTATTGGTCAGAGTTCACAGCTTTCTAATTTATTCTGACAACAAACACAGTTCAGTGGCTCTTGCGAGCAGAAATGTAGTATCTGACATTAAACAGTTAGAAACAGAGATTAAACACAGTCAGTTGAGTTTGTTGTCAGATGGAAATATCCATGTGAATCAGTACATAATACGGGACTGAAGGTGAGATACATATGACTGAAAAGCTGAAAGTGCAATCTATATAATGACGATACTTTCAATATAATAATTGTTTACTTAAGTAATTAAGTGGCGACACACTGGCGTGCAGGTAATTAAAAGTCTGTTAACCTGATATGCCTCTTTGGAACCTTCTAGAAAAAAATGTCTAGCCTTAACTGGCTTACAGGTGTGGCATTCAGGCATGTGAGCCTCGATCCTAGACTTTTTGTGAAATAATATTTTATTCTGCTTCGGACGTTTGGGCTCGAAGGGTCACCTGAAAGATGAGTTTTGAAGATAGACATTGACCGGCCAATTTTATATTTTTATTCTTTGTCATTAATTGCATAATTTTTATCTTGTACCATTTTTTTACTCTAATGTGTTTTGATGAAGTGAAAACATCATGTGGTCAGGACTAATAGGAGATATCTATTTTCAGATGTTTCATAATTATATATGGAAAATTGATAGAATTTGGCTGTCGTGGGAAGATATAGCAAATTGAGACTGGCACAATTGACTTAAGAATGAAGAGACTTATCGAGACGGTGTAGAGAAAGGAAATGGTCTCGATGGTGTTCCAATGGTGCACTGTTTTTGGGAAGTTGTTAACTTGCTTGTATTCTAAATAACTTTATTCATTAAGACTGGTCACCATAACAGATTATATATATACATACACACACACATATATATATATATATATATATATATATATATATATATATATATATATATAGTACAGAGAGAGAGAGAGAGAGAGTGATGCGGAAAATACATTTTAACAAATATTTGCCACACCGAGCCCTAGGAAGCGAGAAAAGACGCTCAGGAATAAAAATTGGCAATAATTTATTCCAGACATTTTTTCCTGAAACTTGGAAAGGGCCAATTTGCATCTTCAGCGGCCGAGAGCTTTTGATAATTTACATCGCCGGAAAGTTTGTATATCAGAAGTTTCTGGTTTATATCCCCGACGACTGTCAATGCTCTGTATTTTTCTGTAATGTGTTTTTGTTTGGAATGAAATACTAATAATGGCATTTGTAAATAGAAAGGAAATTTTATTGGAACTCCTGTACCCTATATAATAGATATATATATCTATATATATATATATATATATATATATATATATATATATATATAGATATATATATATAATATATATATGTGTGTGTGTGTGTGTGTGTATGTATGTATGTATGTATATATAGTATAGATATATAATATATATATATATATATATATATATATATATTATACATATATAATATGTGAATGGTAAAAATGTTCTGTTACAACAGAATTCCATCTAATAATAGGAGCCTATAAAAATGCCAAAATATGGAAAGTGAGTAGTATATTTCAGAGAATGTTGTCTCTCTCGTCAGTTACAGAAAAGGCGGTATTCATACCAAGAGATCCATCCATGGGGTGTGCAGTTTGACTAGGTCACCCCTTCTGTTAATTTCTCTGTAATCTTCTGAAGCACTGGTTGAAGGAAGATTTTATCTATGACGTCTGAATCCCAGGTGCATTTGAGATATTCATTACCTGTCTTTGATTAACCAGGGCCGACTCTATCACCTGGCTCTTGTACCGACATTTACTGCTATGAATTATACAGGACAAAATATTGTTTTATGCTTAATGTTACAATCATTTCATGAAAGGAAAGGCACAAGAAATCTCTGCGAATGTGAATCACAAATGAGAGTTTATTGAACGGAGCCCCTATCAGTAGGAGTAATAATGGAGTATTATGGAGTGTATGAGTATAAAAAGGAGAATTACTATAGGGATAAGAGCTAACAAGGAACGAAGAATAAGATATCGTAGTGTATTATACATTTTCACAAGAGAGAGAGAGAGAGAGAGAGAGAGCGAGAGAGAGAGAGAGAGAGAGAGAGAGAGAGAGAGAGAGAGAGAAAGATTTGGTTGTTCAGTTTTGGAATAATCGTTTTTATAAAGAGCGATTCGAGGACTGCTGGCTGATGCGGAGAATATACTTTTGTAAGGATTTTAAAGTTTTTATATTCAATATTGCTCTTGCATATCTTTGTGTAATCAGGGAAGCTGGAAAATTCAAATGATAATTTGACTCCGTTACGAAAACTCACCCCACTATGGCGATCTATTCGGACCTTAAGAAGTCTTCTTGAGGCTCCGATGTATTTTCCTAGATCACATCTAGGAGTAGTATATATAAATAGGGAATGATAGATGCCATAAGACTTGTCTTTATATTAAAAAATAGAAATTGTCATCGGGTTTGTTGGGATCAGCTGACATTTTATGGCCGGACAGTAAGTTCTAATAATTTGTTGCATTTTGGCATAGAATTTAGAAAGAATTAAAAATGGAACACTGGCATAAAATGGCATCCTAGGCACAGTCGGAATAGCATTGAATATGAAGCTTTTACCTGGCAATGCTATCCGACTGTACCTAGGATGCCGTTCTATGCTAGTGTTCCATCTTTAATTAATTCAAAATGCGATGCTAAAATTCAACAGATCATTATAACTTATCGTTCGGCCATAAAATGTCAACTGATTTCAACAAATCCGCTGACAGATGGATTAATTTTTAAATACAAAGACAACAAGTAGAACCCTCTTATGGCATATAACATTGTCTATTTATGTACCTTTCCTAGATGTGACCTAGGAAAACATATCGGAGCCTCATGAAGACTTTTTAAGGTCCGAATAGATTGTCATAAGGGGGTAGAATTTTCTTGCTGGGGTCAAATTACCATCTCCTGATTTTTCCAGCATCCGTGACCACACAAAGAAATGCTAGACCAATATCAAATATGAAAACTTTAAAATCCTTACAACAGCGTCTTCCCTGCAGCAGCTAGCAGTCTTTGAGTCGCTCTTTATAAAAACGAAACTGAACAACCCAACTACCTCCGTCCCTCTGTACCTGGCGTAGACAACGGACATGCCTTAGTCTTTTTTATTATCTTTTTTTTTTTTTTTTTAGCCACTCGTCATCCCTCCTCTACTGTAAAATGGTACTTGAGTTTCGTTGGTTTTATTTTAATTTGCTTTATATATTGTAAGCGTGTTTTTAGATGAGTAATTATTGCAATTTGATTATATTATTGTAATTTTCAGTTTGAAAATGGGGCTGTTCCCTGAAACGTCGCATTAAATAAACTACGCCAATATGAAACACATGTCTGCATTTAATCCCTTCCTGATATTATATATATATATATATATATATATATATATATATATATATATATATATATCCTTGCCGCTGAAATTCCTTAAGTCGTTTAAAAAATAAGGATTTGTCGTTCGGCAAAGGCTGGACCTCTTATTCAAGTTTAATATCAAACACGAACATAGCATTTATATTTTCATCCGTTTATTTACAGCTTTTTTTATTTTACCTTATTTCCCAATAGCTGATCTCTTCTCTCTTTCTGTAATTCCAGTTACCTTTCGCAATGTCTTCAAATAATAATAATTATAATGCGGATTGTCTATCTGTCTCTAGTAATAACAAAATCTGAAACCAATGTTTGAACTCTTCTCCCACATCCTCGCTTTAGCTTTGGGTTAACGAAATAGTTCACCTACAGACATAAAGCACCATGATGCTTTCATTCCGTCCAATTGGATATTGCTAAAGATTCGCAAAAACTTAAACTTTTGGGCCTTTTTGAGATTATTATTATATGAGGACCACTCTATCTTTCTGTGTTCCACACTGCGTCCTGTGGCAAATATTGTACAGATGAAATTCATCAATTTACTCTCGACAAGGGCAAATGTCTTATTTCTATTTTGCTTCTCTACATACAGCCATACACTCATAGTGTATATATGCTTACAAGAGAAACAAAACATGAAAATACCAAAGAGGATCATAGCAGGTCAAGGTCGTAGGAAAGAAAGGTATGGGTATCCACGAATTTCCTTCAAGAAAAGGAGTTGTGTCACCGCTGTAAAGCGATTGGGGGCTCCCCTTTTGATTGAGAACGCTAGGGAAACTATAGTCTGGAAACGATGCTGATGGACCCACGCACCGTCCATCTTACGTGGCTGGCTGATCTCCCAATGAGCATTGGTCGATGAAGTACACATGGACCACAAGACGGCGAAGCCCACCCACCCACTCATAGGAGCAGCAGCACGACCAAGATGAAAAAACATAAGGTGAGATTGTCGGTCGCTCGGTTCCCGCACTGTGACGTCACAGGTGCGCGTCGTCTGGGCAGTGCACTTAATGATTATGTTTTGACAGTAATTTGTTGCTATGCTGGTGTTCACAATTTCCATACAGGAAAATACACACACTCTCTCTCTCTCTCTCTCTCTCTCTCTCTCTCTCTCTCTCTCTCTCTCTATCACTTAACACACAGTTATATCAAGGTATCTAAGACCTTACAAGTAACGAGGGTGAATGATTATGAAAAAAAAAAACTTGCCAGACTTTTATTGAATTAGCGTATTCTTTTATTTACCAAAATTTACTGAAGAATTTTTTTCATTTTGTTTACACCTTTTTTAAGAAATTCTGACTTCCTTTCAGCATTTAATATCTTCACCCTAAAATGCATTCTGCACCTAATAAAGAACTTCATTACTTCCTCTGGAGCATCAATGTTTAATTTCCTGAAAATATTAACTAATTTCGTAATCCCATCAAAGCCTGGTTTCAACTGTTCCCCGTGAAAAGATTTAAAGTTATTCCATCTCCTTTCAATTACTGACAAATTGAGGACTGGGCCTAAACAACACTTTCCTCCTCACTTTGGAGATCCAGTCGTTGTTTAGGCCTTCAATTTCTGGTAATCCTAAGGAAGGATATTTATTTCTGTACTTATGAGCTATATAACCTCCTAGATAATTCAAGGCTTCAATTTCTATACCATTTTCAGACTCTACACCAAGATCTACAAAATCCTCTTCATCCAGCTCATTAGGTAGACCTACCTGAGGAATTCTCATCAAGAGATGAGCAGATATACATAATTCAGTCTAAGTCAACATGACTGGAGTCACTTTCTTCAGGGGTTTTGGAAACACAAGACTTACCTGGTTCCATAACACTAGTATTACTCATACCTGGCATGTTATCATCATTGGGAGCGACATTATGACCGTGATTGCTTAAAATGTTGTTCTTACCTAACAAGAAATTCCTCAGTCTACACTCGAAGTCAGTTATACTCATGGACCAACCACGATATCCCTTAGTGGGGTTCTTAAGAAATAAAAGATCTAGGCCTAATTCTTGTCTGCACAGGAAGACGTACTCAAAAGTACGTCACTACGCATAGGTCTAATCACCTGTTGGAACAACTTTACATTCATAAAATGAAAGTATAAAAGAAAACAAATTGGATAGCCTTAATCCGATCATTTCTTCATTCATTAGATATGCTAGGCCTATTCTAATTTTGTACTTCATTTCAAGAATTTAGTCCAGGCTACTTATCAACCGAAGATATGTCACTAATTATTGCACTAATGAGATTGTAAACAAATTGTTAAACCATACCTGGCTTGGCGTCCTTAACAGGTAAATTTAAAGAGAGAACTGCGGTTTTCTTTAATCTGTGATAACTTCTCTGGTAAAGATGAAGTAGCAGTTCATGTTGAAGATATCTTTCGACATCTTATGTCCGGAAATAGACAGAACAAAACCTGGCACCCTTAACAATAATGTTATCACTTCTTTTACATGCATTAATCCATACTTTGGACACTTTGGGGTCTTTAGGGAACCTGTGAAAACAAATCCCTTTCTGTCTGGAACTATTAGTGCACCCAAATTTGGAATACACACCCATAATCGTGAACTGCAACAATGCAACTGACCGAGTGACAAGTGCATCGCCCAGTCGATGTGCTCCAGTGACTTCACTGAGAGAGGGAAATTAGCGATCGGATCCCTCGGTGAACACACCTTATGTTATTCCATCTTGAGCACGACGGTCTCAGCAGCCACGCAACCAACACGGAATCCGACAGCAACCCAGAGGAACCGGTCGGCCCCATCCACAAGCGGAGTTTCCCCAAATAATCCATCTAAGGAAGGACCAAACGGACGAAAGACGAATCACCAGAGGGATTGTGCTTCTTCCATTCGAGATTTGGAAAATAGGCCAGCAAATATAACAAAGGCTGCCTGTAAATAATAATAATAATAATATAATAATAATAATA
>NC_087216.1:45584105-45594105 GCF_015104395.2 Macrobrachium nipponense | reverse complement strand
AGGTAGTCCTAGCTTCAAGACCTTTTTCCCATAAACTCTGCTGGCTGTGATTTTGGCATCTTCCAGACAATGCCGTAGGCCCGTGCTAGAACCGAGGCCCTAACAAATACCCAAATTCAGTCCTCAGTCGACACCAATTACTATATCGGACACTCTGCCTCCCGAACAGAGTGCCATTTTCCTCTTCAGACAATGACGTAGGCCGTGCTAGAAACGGGCCCCTAACAATGCCCCCAAAATTACAGCTCAGTCGACACACCAATTACTATATCGGACACTCTGCCTCGAACAGAGTGCCATTTTCTCTTCAGTATACTTGCATCTTTCCAGACAATGCCGTTGACAATGCTTGAACCTGACGGCCCCTCGCAAAATCGCCCCAAATTTCAATTCTCAGTCAACGCCAGTTACCTATAGTGGACAGACATGTTCGCCGCTGACTTGTTTTGTCAGCCTTTGTTTTACATCATCGCTGGTTGGAGCCCTCACAGACATCACGCCTACATGCGCAAGCCACTAAGGACTAAGGTACATCTCGAAAGTGCAAATTCCAACCAGCCCTATTTCTCCAAGACGAATCTTGCTTTTTTCATGTTCAAATTTCCATTCTCTCGCCCCCTCTAACGAAAATTCTTGTCGTCCTTTTGTAGCACATGCCACTCCTGTGACCTGTCCAAGAGTAAGATCTCCATTGAGCATTTCATTTAAGTACTAGAGTTCTTCCCCTTGTGTGTGATTAAAGATAAACACCCTCCCAGAGTGCATTAGCTGTAATATTGTGCAAGAAGTCTTTATTTTATGTTGTGAGTCATTTGGGAATTCATTTCCAGATTGCCCCTGTGGATTCTGTGTTTCCTGACTCCTTGCAGCGCTTTTTATTACCGGGTATTATAAATTTGGAAACCAACTGTGCAGTAGAAGTTGAATTTGGCCATTCTTTTTCATGTTGTGAATGATAGGAGTGATCCAGACAGCACACGGCACAATCCTTTTTCCAACGTGGCCTATATGCCTTACCTTTATCTCAGGTCCCATCTTCAATGTTTTCTTGTAAATAAATGTAATTTAGATTAATCGCTGAGTTTCCATGGCGAACCTACCGAAAGCATATAATCCCCGTAAACTCAAGGTAATCAATAACGCTCAATTTTTTTTCCTCTTTTTCCCTACGTTATTTGACAAGCCAGGTCAAAAACGTAAACATATATTATATATATATATATATAATATATATATATATATATATATATATATATTATATATATAATATATATAAAAAAAAAAGTTACAGTCACGAAATAAAATTTAAACACGGGAGATGTTAAGTACTTTTGTATTATTACAAGACATGGTCACAACAACTAAAGATATACAGAAGCAAAGGCCTAATTAAATGGTGTGTCCAAGTCATAAGGGTCAACAGATTAAAATCAAAATCTACTTATTGGTAATCCTCTTTATTCTATCCTTCATTTCCTTCTGGAACATATGTTTTCATGACCGGGTGAAAAGAAGATAATCCTTAACATACATTAGAATTATTCACCAAGGTTACTGAATCAAAACAGATTCTAACAAGTTCCTTGAAATAGTTTCGTTACAACGTGACAATATTTGGCTTTGCGTCTAATGTATTCTGTGGGAATTTCGCTTAAATGTGAAAATGAAACATTATTTGTCTGACCTATTGTTCACTGAGTAATTATGTTTTAATCTGGTGTTCAATTCCTTTCTGGTCTGATCTAAGTAAAATAAATCACAATCCATACATGGAATTTTGTATACAATATTGCTGTCTTTTAGTGGTATATTTTTTAAAACATGTTTTTACGTTATTATTTGTGATAGAGATATGTATTAAACAATTTTTAAAATGTTTTTACAGCCTCCCATTTTTCATAGAAGGATAACTAAGATTAATGAAACCTTGCTTCTCGTTAGTTCAGAACACGGTGATGCACATACAACCCTGAATTCTGTTAGTTTCAGCAAATTAACTAAATATGATGAATTCAAAACAATTTGTTTATAACTCTGGGAATCTATAAGTAAGTCTGAAACCTTATATAAAATTACTATTCCTTAAACAGCAAATCTTTACGCAAATGTTGAAAATGCTATAGACAAAATAACAGAAGACTTACAAACAACAAACATCACCACTGGAGATAAGACGCAGTTCGGTGATGATGAAAAGGACTTAGTTAATCTAAGATATGTTTGAAATACTTGTCGTTTGGAACACTATATCATGCACTTGGAGAAGATGAAAAGAAGACTTTCAGAAAAATTAAAATTGATCCGAAGAGTAATAGCCTTCAAACATAAAAAAAACAATGCGGCAAGAAATACAGAGGACAGAAATAAATATTTCCATGGAATTTGTAGGGGTAACAGAAAAAAACAAATTGCAAAACGAAAGGAAGAAAATAACAAGCCTTCATACAGAATGAATAATAAGTACTATGATAATTCCAGACAAGTAAGGAATAGATCAACTTTCAAGGGAAAATATACCCCAAACATCGAAGAAAAATGTACTCCGAGCCAGATAGGAAGTCTGGTCAATCTTCAGACACACAAATAACCGCAATTCAAGTGAATATTCAGGCTCAAGGAGCGATACCAAGGTGGCAAAAATGCCAAAACTGTGGGTATAAAAATCATTCCACATAAGCGAGTTGCAGGAAAGCCTAGAAATCTGTATTAGCTTGCGGCAAGAGGGTCGGCCATTTAACTAGAAACTGTTGGTTCAATAATAAGGAAACCAGTAAGGAAGTTGTAGAAATAAATCGCCCTAATCCAAATAAGTCTTCAAGCCAGTGACAATTAACGGCTTCACAGAAAAAAGATGATGAAAGAGAAAAAGAAGAAATAGCTACAATGGGAAGTGAAGGTTCATCCGCATTTTCCTATTTAGATAACAAAGAAGTAGTATTCTCCATGAAAGAAGAAGAAATAAACTGAAAGGATATGCCTATTGCAAAGATTCCAATAAATGGAAAGACGTGTGCTGTAACTTATAGATTCAGGTAGTACCGATATATAATAGATAAATCAACTTTAACCGGATATTTAGATACTGCAGAAATAGAGTAATAAAAGGAATAGCGGGTTAAACAAATTAGAAGTCTAGGAAATGTTAAACTTAGAAATAGATATTTTGTCACACAAATTTGTTGAAAGAAGACAGATTTTTTTTCCCGCACAAGTATTGTTCTCATTTAATTTAACTAATGAGGAGATGTGGAATAATACTAGATAGTCATGAAGGAAAGATTAGCCTGAAACAGGATAATCGGAAGAGCATATATTTTACGCTTGATGAAAAGTCTCATCCAAATCTAATCAATTTGTCTGACACAGTTTCGACAAGCGAGAGAAACAGACGGAAAAAAAGATTAGTAACCAGAACAAGCAAGATAAAATAGAAACTGATAGAAAAGAGGAATTCCCACCATTGCAGAATACAGAATCAATGAATGGTGCGCATTAGAATAATATATACTCAGATATAAGTAATTACTCAGTTATAAATAATGGTGATCACCTAATCTCTGAATATAACGAAAATCAAGAAGCTTATATAGATACCTATTCAGGATACATGTACTAATAAATGTAGCAATGTAGTAATGAGTTACGACAATGATAAAATAAATAAATCAGATATAAATAGTATAACGGAAGTAACAGAAGAACCACAGAAAATGCAAAGCTTTCCTTCTATTTTGCAGACCTAGGAAGATGAAAAGACATGTTATGTTACTACAGCTGAGGATAATAAATTACAATGAATACTCAATAGAGAAGTAACTTTATATCCAAAATGCTTAACAAAAATGTATTTTAGTACTTTGATGATGTTTTGGGATTCTTTAATCTATTGATCCAATACGACTGCGTAGAAGATAAATTATGTTTTAATTATCTTTGGGGATTTCTTTAATCAACTTAATCACCTAAGATTCATGATA
This sequence comes from Macrobrachium nipponense, assembly GCF_015104395.2. Lineage (NCBI taxonomy): Eukaryota > Metazoa > Arthropoda > Malacostraca > Decapoda > Palaemonidae > Macrobrachium > Macrobrachium nipponense. The sequence goes on along the minus strand of NC_087216.1, from coordinate 45,590,128 downwards.
GACTTTCAGTTTGCTACAGGGAAGCCAGGCGATGGGAATCAACAAAGGTAGGTCTCGCTAACAGTTAGGAGTTCCCTCCTTTTAGTTAAATCGGTCATTTGCCCCCATTAGAGTTGGTGGCACGGTAAAGGGTAATTAGGCCTATGGATTAGGTTTCTGGAGAGACTGGGAGTTAGGGGGATGAGGTATATGTTAGGAAATAGGGATTATAGTTATGCATTTTTGGCAACTGTCCTCTACTGCTGATAAAGGCCTTGACGTCAGCAAAATTCGAGTAGTCGAAGGGTCAGCCAACCTTCTAAGGCAGTGGCAATGTTAATTGTGTGTAGGTATGACGAGTGTTGGTATAATAATTACAGTGGGGCTGTCCTACGGAGATCACCAGTGTAACAATTATGAGCGATCACAAGTAATCATATACTATATACTAAATATTTCCCTTCATTATGAATTTTTTTAGGTCAACCTAGGACACCATACAAATCCAGGAACGTCAGTGAAGCTTTTACCCACTCCACCACCGCAAGAGGCTATAAATTAATGCCGTCTCTCACCCTCAAATAACTTTCGTGCTCAGGTATTCGCTGATTTGGAGCCAGCATTAACCCACCTCGACCTCGGGAGTGTTGTAGTGCTTATGACAGCACGTAGCCATTATATAATATATATATATAATATATATTATATATAGATATATATATATATATATATATGATATATATATATATATATACATACATTTTATATATATATATATATATATATATATATATATATATATAAATAAATATATATATATATATATATATATATATATATATATATATATATATATATATGTGGCCGTGTAAGGTCTACAAATTGCTTTTTGAAATTTACTGACATCTGACAAGATTGGTTGCTATGCAGGTAACAACAGAAAACTGGGGGAAAATGGATCTAAATTGATGGATCGACAGGAAATATAATATTATACATAATTAAGTTATTATTACGTGAATCAGAATATATATACGAAGGAGCTGAAATTACTTGCTCTGTGGCACTAAAGTTACGTTAGTTCACAAAACAATAAGTATCACTATGCAAAACCCAGAGAATGTCAATTGATTGAAAGAAATGATTATTGCACCTATCATAAGTCATAAAACATCTATAAAATGTTTAACCGGCTGTGTTTTTACAAGAGAGCTTGCCCCCGAAATTGAGTGGTACAGTTGTGATATATAATTACGTTTAGTAATTTCGGAATACAGAACAAATTACGAAAAAGAAGTTACTAGAGTTTTATGTAATGCCAGACTATGACTCCATGATTTATGGGAAATTAGGCTATTAATTTAATAGAAGCTGAAATAATGTTCAAGTTCTTGGAAAAATAGAAGCTGAAATAATGTTCAAGTTCTTGGAAAAATAGAAGCTGAAATAATATTCAAGTTCTTGGAAAAACAGAAGTCGCTAACTTTTAATTATCTTAAGTACATGTAAAACTAAACATGACATATTTACAAAGGAGGAACCCTAATTTAAATGTCAGATTATTGTAATGGACCGCCCTCGGTCCTGCAGGATCTTAAAAAAAAGAAATGGGACCTGAATGACTGACAGCAGTTGAGGCAAACAAAGGAGGAAGGAGGGGAGCAAAACCACAAAAATGACCATAAACCTATTTATTGTGTACAGTAACTTACAATTGAGCCCGGACTCAGCAAAACTTACCAATTAAATAAATATTAACCTAATGAAATAAGTCTGAAAACAGCAGCAGTCAAAATCGATAAACGAGCCTTAAAAGACCACACAAATTACAATCATAATCAAAATAGTAATGCAAAAAGCATCTCAAAATGCAGTTACAGAGCCATACGCTGCTCAACACCATTAGTCCATGGGTCAAGACCCAAAATTTTAGGTATCGGTACCACCTGGGTGGGGAAATTCTGGTTGCTATTTTCTTATTGGTGTATATCCTTAGATCACAATTTAACACGATAACCCTTGTAGAGTGGCAGCTTATTAGAATAGACAGACCCAACATCGTTTCGACTCAGTAAGACACTTTCTCCGAGCATCAGCTGTTATGTCATTATGTCCACCCACGACTTACTAATCACCAATAAATACATATAACAGCCCAACTTACTAGCCTAAGTATATATTCTCAGTTATGAATTAATATTCAGGCTGCTTTCGACAAATTTGTAGTGCATGTGGTCAGTAATTTTAGATTTTTTTTTAATAATTTATTTCCTGTAGTCAACAAAGCAACCACGTTGCATTTTATAAGTTGACGACTAAATAATGTGATACGTTATATAGTTCAATTACTCCTTTATTTTAAAACACAATGCAGATGTTATATGCGGAAACCTACTTAGCGGTAATTAATGTGAACTGAATAACTGGTTGATAATACAATGAATCTTGCGGCATCATTTATTATACAGCTGGTACATTAGACTTGGTTCACTCTATTTTAATAAGTGTGTGTTCAACTTACAAAATACTTTGCACATCAACCTAAATTGAGCCAATATCATTGTTAGTAAAGTCCAAACTTCCAACTATATTACGACACTTGTGATTCAGTCACCATCAATCTGGTAATTTACAGGATCTCACACACTTGTAGGAAAGAAACTGTAGCACCGAATCTGGTGCTGGTGAGCCACGCATCCAGTTATTGACCAGCTTTCCATCATCGTCTGTGGTCCACCCATGGTCCCTGGGATTTGGTACAGAAGGTGGAGTCTGCAGAGACCGCCTCCAGATGACAGCCTGATAGTTGGCACGGGCAACATGCATTGAGAGGCAATCCTCACAAGGTGGGAGCTGACTGGATTCGACTTCACCATGTCTGGCACAAAAGAGTTGATAGCAAAGTGTGTTCACGTCTGTTGTGGGAGTGCAGGGTGCATACATATGGCATGTGATCTCTTGCAGCTTCGGAAACAGCTCATTGGATACATTCCATGAACTTCCAAGCTCAGTGAATGTCTCCTGGAAGGTCTTTTCAGTCTTCAAAATCTTGAAGGTACCCATCTTTCCACAACCCACAAATGCACTGATGGTATCACAATCAGTGAAAGCATGAATGTCAACCAGAGAGTCACATACATTGCTTCCCAATGAGTTGCTTAGCTTGGTAATGTCAAGGAACCTTGTCCTGGTGTATGTTCCACATTTCTGATACATGCTGCATGGTTCTTTTCCTTTGCAACCCGGACATCTGCAGTTGTCTTGATATCTATACCTTGAGTGTGTGGTGGTCCTACTCGCTGTCCAGTATTGTAGGTGGGCAGCATCAGTGGTGCAGGGCTGATGCTCCTCTTTTTTTATTTGGAAATTGCAGGCATGACCTTTTGTGATGTGGTGTTTTTGACACTTGCTTGTACAGCAATTCCATTGACTCGATGAGAGGTTCCTGCCCCACTAACTGTCTCTTCAAGTCGGTCAATATTGTCCCATGCCAATGTGGTGAACACATTTGGAAATACGTTTGTGGGCAGTGGTACGTCATTCCTTGAGAGCTCCATCTTCTGAAGACAAAGTGCTGTGTCAACCTCCTGAACTTGTGAGTATGCAATACTCTGTCCAAGCTGATTTAGAATGTGTATCAGTTCCGTGTTTCCTGTCAGTGTCTTCACAGCAAATGGTAGTAGTAGGTGTTTCGGTGGTTTCTACGTACCACAGGTAACGGCAAAGACTAAATCACTACCAAAAGATGTAACAAGTCCTTTGACCCTTTCAGATGGATTTTTGCACTCACATTCTCCCGTCAGCCGTGTTTGCAGGAACTCGGTGATTGTCTGAGGAATGATGTCCTCATCTCGCTCTACATTAGGTGTCCATGCTGGACTGGTGTCTTGTCTTTTAATGTCGTTTCTCATCTGCAAAGCTGCCTTTTTCACCACATCCCCAGAGTTGACATTCTTAGCATGTATTAGCTCTATTTTCAAGGCGTAGGCATGTTTAGCAAGCTCACTCATAGACTGGCAGTCTGGGTATAAAAGGAGCTTTCCTTTGTCATCAGAAATAATATGGATGGACCCTGCAAACTCAGTCTCCAACTTACGTTAAAGATGTTTCTTGGTCAAATCTTTTACCTGGCTGATACCGAAAGAGCTCATTGTTGACAGTACCCTGGATGTGAGGTCTGTCATGGCTAGTATTTGTGGGTTCAGGAAGAGCTCATTCCTTATATACAAGAACAGTTCCTCATAGGCATACATTTTTGCAACCTCATACTGTGCCTCTGAATCGTCTTGATCCACTGCATCAGATGTCAGCAGACTCTCCACGTATATATGCACGGTAGCAGGACCTGTGGTAGTGTCCCTCAGCAGCAACAAGTTCTCTACTAGGGATGGCAAGCAGTCTCTGATCTTGCCTGTTGGTTGCAGCTTTTCGAACTCGGTCATCAGCACGTAACTCAGAGCACTTTACGAGGGGTTCCCTAGTGTTTTGACCCTTTAGGTATTTGCTAGATTTTTCACAGAAGATACAATGTTTTTCAAATACTCTTGAAGTGCTTGGTGCCTCTCTAGATGATCTTCTAGAACGGTCTTCTTCAGGTTCCACAGAATCAGCTCTTTCGGTGATGGTGCCCAGAAGCTTCTTCATCGTGAAAATACTACGGCACTTACAATGATACTGAACTGGTGGGATTCCTCCCTCGGGCAAGTTTTTGGCCAGCTCCAAAATAGGAATATGCTGTCTGATCTCTGCTGCTTTCGGCAGCGATTTCCATGAATCTAGGTTCTGTGGTGAAACTAAATTGTCTGAAGCCTCATCGGAGCAATGGATGATACAGGTCATGCACACCCGCTTCTTTGGTAAGGTACTGTCTTCTTTGGGATTCATCATTGCTTTCAGGACACTATCAACACTTGTAACATAGACAGAAAGGTACATTAATTTTTTCAAAACAAAACATTCACGAACACAACGTTACTTCTTATCTATTATGGCCAGTTCCCTTGAATTATGTTACAGACTGTTCCAATCGTATGTTACTGCTATCGGCATGGGCTCATCGAAATCGGAAAGTGTTAATCAGTCGTATTCTCCTAGTATTAATTATTCTTAACTAAAATAACTTAACTATTTAAATACATATAATGCTTAATGCGCTGGTGGTATCTGAAATAAATTTAGCTTAAGTTCTATACCTGAAAGCTCCAAGTTTTTCAGATTCAGCGGTCTCCCTGGAAGCAGCAACGCTTCCATTGAAAATTAAAATAGTTGAAAACTGAAATGCTTAAAGCTGAAAGTTGAAAGCTGCATTCTTTTGCTCGATTACGATCAATCAAATAATTCTGGTAATGTTATGTAATTCCCAATAACATCAATTTTCACATGATATTGGACGATTTTGCACATTTCGCAAAGGCGCCGACCCACAAAAATTGTAACATGAAAAAAAGTAGGAAAAGCTGCTTTTGTGCAAAGGTTATCACATATTAAATCATTTATATTAACCCCATAAACAATTTAGTAGGGGTAACAATTTGCCCTCTCAGATGGTACCAACATCTGGCCTGGCCCATGGACTACATTATAGAGCCATACACTGTTCAATACCATTACAGAGCCATACACTACCCAACATCAATACAGAGCCATACACAACTCAACACCATCACAGAGCCATACACCTTTCAACACCATTACAGAGCCATAAACTGCTCCACACCATTACATTAAAGTAAAAAACAAGCATATAATATAATAAACAAGCAGTATAAATAAACAGATGGACAGGGAGTATAAAATAAAATAAGCATATACAATACAGCACCAACATAAATACTGAAAGTATACAGATTACCCCTGGAAGCACAGATAACAATTTCCGTAGAGATAACCTATCAAGCTGTCAAAAAGGATGAATCGAATCAGACGAACTCCGTGAAGACATCATAACAACAGCCATCAACTGTTAACTGGAACTCAACCACCAGCAACACGGGAATGTCCATCAGCCATCCTTTCAACCGTTGAGGCCAACAGGTAACCACCAC
>NC_087216.1:45571605-45581605 GCF_015104395.2 Macrobrachium nipponense | reverse complement strand
AGTAGAAGTACAGAGTAAATGATAGGCTTTGAAAGATTCCAATGATAATAGGGGACAAGGTAGTAAATATATCAGCATACGCTCCTCAGAGGGGGTGCCAAGAGCAAGAGAAATAATTATTTGGACAAAATTTTGAGGCTGCCATTAGAACAATGAAAGAGGAGGAGAAACTAATAACAGGAGCTGATATGAATGACAGGGTGGGAAAGAGAAGAGATGGGTATGAGGAGGTACATGAAGGCCATGGTTGGGAATTAGAAATGAAGATGGGGATCATTTATTAGAGATGGCTCAGAGTTTTAAATTGGCCTGTATGAACACACGTTTTCAAAAGTTAGATAAGTATTTTATAAGTTATGAAAGCGGAGGAGTGCAGAGCCAAATAGATTACATCCTGGTTAGAGGAGCCAACAAAAGCAATGTGACAAACTGCAAAGTGATCTTGGGAGAAGCGTGTGTTGAACAGCATAGGTTGGCGCAGATGGATTTTAACCCAATAACCATTTGCTATGGGAAACAGCTTTGGTGCCCCAGCCCCCAAGCACTCGGCCAGGAAAGTAAAAAACACATCATGGCAACTGCCCTCCCGGGCGCGCTATCTTTTGAGTGCAGGGGGCTACATTAGTTTATTTTCAATTTCTGTATCTTATTAAATATATTTTAACTCATATAAGTGCAGTAACATACATAAGGCCGTTCCCTTTAACCACTGTCACGTATTTATATGTCTGCTCTTTCCAGCCATGATAATAATAATAATAATAATAATTAATTACATAATTTAATAATGAAAATAATAAATAATAAATAATTTAATTTTTCCCTTTGGCATATAGGATTATCAGCGTGGCGCCATTGGAAAATAACATTCTCTTTGAACAGACACACGGGCATTGTTTCGTATAATGGAAGTTTGTTCGTTGTACAAAAAACCCTTCCTTCTTTTGACGCTCTAGAATTTATAAATACAATAGGATGCAACAATTGGCTATTAGAATTATTGTTCTTACTAATCATCAGATTTTTCTTTGACGAGCCATAAAAATAGTTCTGTAATAAAGTTGATTCCAAAAGATCTCACATTTTGTAGTCCGTACAATCCAGTCTTTGGGCTAAAGCTAAAAAAACTAGGTTTGTTATGAATTCTACATCATCCACGATGCATGTCCGTTTTGTACATAGAAAAAAGGAAACTGTATGGAATTTCTAAGCGAGATGATATATATATATATATATATATATATATATATATATATATATATATATATATATATATATATATATATATATATAATATATATATATATATAGATAACCCCATATATATATATATATATATATATATATATATATATATACACATTTATATATATAGATATATATATATATATATATATATATATATATATATAAGAGAGAGAGAGAGAGAGAGAGAGAGAGAGAGATAAGCTCAAGAAGTAATATTTCGATATAAAGTGATTAATCCTATGGATATTGTATACATTCGCCGATTCTAAAAATATAAATGAGAACCAATGGTGAATTATTTAGAATGAAGCCACATAAACGTTACATGCACTGAACACAAAATAAAGTTTATAATAATTCAGCTATGTCTATGATTTATTTATTTCACCTATAATAAATGTCAATAAAATATAAATAATTACTGATCATTACCTTTGATATGCATCTCTCTCTCTCTCTTTGATATATATATATATATATATATATGAATAACTTGATCAAAAAGTATATAAAACGTGATGCTATGTATAAATAAAGGTTTTTGCCACGAAGGAAAAATGAAAGCAAGATAGCCAACCAAGCACTTTCGGCTTAGTGCTTGCTATCTCGCTTTTCCTTTTTCCTTCGTGGCAAAAACCTTTAATCTAATATAGATATATTATAATAATAATATAGATATATATATACTAATATATATATTATATATATAGATATAAATAATATATATATTATATAGATATACATATATATATTTCATATATATATATATATAATAATATATATATTATTTATTATCTAATAATATAAGTTTTATATATATATATATATATTATATATATATAGATATAGTTATTATATATATTAATATATAAATATTTATTTATATATATATCCAAGGTAATGTTCAGTTGTTGTTTGTTGTTTTCATCTCTTCTGAGTTACGTGCTGATGACCGAGTTCGAAAAGCTGCAACCAACAGGCAAGATCAGAGACTGCTTGCCATCCCTAGTAGAGAACTTGTTGCTGCTGAGGGACACTACCACAGGTCCTGCTACCGTGCATATATACGTGGAGAGTCTGCTGACATCTGATGCAGTGGATCAAGACGATTCAGAGGCACAGTATGAGGTTGCAAAAATGTATGCCTATGAGGAACTGTTCTTGTATATAAGGAATGAGCTCTTCCTGAACCCACAAATACTAGCCATGACAGACCTCACATCCAGGGTACTGTCAACAATGAGCTCTTTCGGTATCAGCCAGGTAAAAGATTTGACCAAGAAACATCTTTAACGTAAGTTGGAGACTGAGTTTGCAGGGTCCATCCCATATTGATTTCTGATGACAAAGGAAAGCCTCCCTTTTATACCCCAGACTGCCAGTCTATGAGTGAGCTTGCTAAACATGCCTACGCCTTGAAAATAGAGCTAATACATGCTAAGGAATGTCAACTCTGGGGATGTGGTGAAAAAAGGCAGCTTTGCAGATGAGAAACGACATAAAAGACAAGACACCAGTCCAGCATGGACACCTAATGTAGAGCGAGATGAGGACATCATTCCTCAGACAATCACCGAGTTCCTGCAAACACGGCTGACGGGAGAATGTGAGTGCAAAAATCCATCTGAAAGGGTCAAAGGACTTGTTACATCTTTTGGTAGTGATTTAGTCTTTGCCGTTACCTGTGGTACGTAGAAACCACCGAAACACCTACTACTACCATTTGCTGTGAAGACACTGACAGGAAACACGGAATTGATACACATTCTAAATCAGCTTGGACAGAGTATTGCATACTCACAAGTTCAGGAGGTTGACACAGCACTTTGTCTTCAGAAGATGGAGCTCTCAAGGAATGACGTACCACTGCCCACAAACGTATTTCCAAATGTGTTCACCACATTGGCATGGGACAATATTGACCGACTTGAAGAGACAGTTAGTGGGGCAGGAACCTCTCATCGAGTCAATGGAATTGCTGTACAAGCAAGTGTCAAAAACACCACATCACAAAAGGTCATGCCTGCAATTTCCAAATAAAAAAAGAGGAGCATCAGCCCTGCACCACTGATGCTGCCCACCTACAATACTGGACAGCGAGTAGGACCACCACACACTCAAGGTATAGATATCAAGACAACTGCAGATGTCCGGGTTGCAAAGGAAAAGAACCATGCAGCATGTATCAGAAATGTGGAACATACACCAGGACAAGGTTCCTTGACATTACCAAGCTAAGCAACTCATTGGGAAGCAATGTATGTGACTCTCTGGTTGACATTCATGCTTTCACTGATTGTGATACCATCAGTGCATTTGTGGGTTGTGGAAAGATGGGTACCTTCAAGATTTTGAAGACTGAAAAGACCTTCCAGGAGACATTCACTGAGCTTGGAAGTTCATGGAATGTATCCAATGAGCTGTTTCCGAAGCTGCAAGAGATCACATGCCATATGTATGCACCCTGCACTCCCACAACAGACGTGAACACACTTTGCTATCAACTCTTTTGTGCCAGACATGGTGAAGTCGAATCCAGTCAGCTCCCACCTTGTGAGGATTGCCTCTCAATGCATGTTGCCCGTGCCAACTATCAGGCTGTCATCTGGAGGCGGTCTCTGCAGACTCCACCTTCTGTAAGGCCAAAATCCCAGGGCACCCATGGGTGGACCCACAGGGGACGAAATGATGGAAAGCTGGTCAATAACTGGATGCGTGGCTCCACCAGCACCAGATTTCGGTGCCTACAGTTTCTTTCCTACAAGTGTGTGAGATCCTGTAAATTACCAGATTGATGGTGACTGAATCACAAGTGTCGTAATATAGTTGGAAGTTTGGACTTTACTAACAATGATATTGGCTCAATTTAGGTTGAGTCAAAGTATGTTAAGTTGAACACACCACTTATTAAAATAGAGTGAACCAAGTCTAATGTACCAGCTGTATAATAAATGATGCCGCAAGATTCATTGTATTATCAACCAGTTATTCAGTTCACATTAATTACCGCTAAGTAGGTTTCCGCATATAACATCTGCATTGTGTTTTAAAATAAAGGAGTAATTGAACTATATAACGTATCACATTATTTAGTCGTCAACTTATAAAATGCAACGTGGTTGCTTTGTTGACTACAGGAAATAAATTATTAAAAAAAAATCTAAAATTACTGACCACATGCACTACAAATTTGTCGAAAGCAGCCTGAATATTAATTCATAACTGAGAATATATACTTAGGCTAGTAAGTTGGGCTGTTATATGTATTTATTGGTGATTAGTAAGTCGTGGGTGGACATAATGACATAACAGCTGATGCTCGGAGAAAGTGTCTTTCTGAGTCGAAACGATGTTGGGTCTGTCTATTCTAATAAGCTGCCACTCTACAAGGGTTATCGTGTTAAATTGTGATCTAAGGATATACACCAATAAGAAAATAGCAACCAGAATTTCCCCACCCAGGTGGTACCGATACCTAAAATTTTGGGTCTTGACCCATGGACTAATGGTGTTGAGCAGCGTATGGCTCTGTAACTGCATTTTGAGATGCTTTTTGCATTACTATTTTGATTATGATTGTAATTTGTGTGGTCTTTTAAGGCTCGTTTATCGATTTTGACTGCTGCTGTTTTCAGACTTATTTCATTAGGTTTTAATATTTATTTAATTGGTAAGTTTTGCTGAGTGGGCCGGGCTCAATTGTAACTTACTGTACACAATAAATAGGTTTATGGTCATTTTTGTGGTTTTTGTCTCCCCTCCATTCCTCCCTTTGTTTGCCTCAACTGCTGTCAGTCATTCAGGTCCCATTTCTTTTTTTTAAGATCCTGCAGGACCGAGGGCGGTCCATTACAATAATCAGACATTTAAATTAGGGTTCCTCCTTTGTAAATATGTCATGTTTAGTTTTACATGTACTTAAGATAATTAAAAGTTAGCGACTTCTGTTTTTCCAAGAACTTGAATATTATTTCAGCTTCTTCGTTTTTTCAAGAAACTTGAACAAAATTATTTCAGATTCTATTTTTCCAAGAACTTGAACATTATTTCAGCTTCTATTAAATTAATAGCCTAATTTCCCATAAATCATGGAGTCATAGTCTGGCATTACATAAAACTCTAGTAACTTCTTTTTCGTAATTTGTTCTGTATTCCGAAATTACTAAACGTAATTATATATCACAACTGTACCACTCAATTTCGGGGGCAAGCTCTCTTGTAAAAACACAGCCGGTTAAACATTTTATAGATGTTTTATGACTTATGATAGGTGCAATAATCATTTCTTTCAATCAATTGACATTCTCTGGGTTTTGCATAGTGATACTTATTGTTTTGTGAACTAACGTAACTTTAGTGCCACAGAGCAAGTAATTTCAGCTCCTTCGTATATATATTCTGATTCACGTAATAATAACTTAATTATGTATAATATTATATTTCCTGTCGATCCATCAATTTAGATCCATTTTCCCCAGTTTTCTGTTGTTACCTGCATAGCAACCAATCTTGTCAGATGTCAGTAAATTTCAAAAGCAATTTGTAGACCTTACACGGCCACATATATATACTATATATATTATATATATATATATATATATATATATATATATATATATATATATTATATATATATATATATATATATAGTATATATATATATATATATATACAAAGTATATATATATAATATATATATATATATATAGGTATATATATATATATATATATAATATTATATTATATTATATAATGGCTACGTGCTGTCATAAGCACTACAACACTCCCGAGGTCGAGGTGGGTTAGAATGCTGGCTCCAAATCAGCGAATACCTGAGCACGAAAGTTATTTGAGGGTGAGAGACGGCATTAATTTATAGCCTCTTGCGGTGGTGGCGGTGGTATGGGTAAAAGCTTCACTGACGTTCCTGGATTTGTATGGTGTCCTAGGTTGACCTAAAAAAATTCATAATGAAGGGAAATATTTAGTATATAGTATATGATTACACTTGTGATCGCTCATAATTGTTACACTGGTGATCTCCGTAGGACAGCCCCACTGTAATTATTATACCAACACTCGTCATACCTACACACAATTAACATTGCCACTGCCTTAGAAGGTTGGCTGACCCTTCGACTACTCGAATTTTGCTGACGTCAAGGCCTTTATCAGCAGTAGAGGACAGTTGCCAAAAATGCATAACTATAATCCCTATTTCCTAACATATACCTCATCCCCCTAACTCCCAGTCTCTCCAGAAACCTAATCCATAGGCCTAATTACCCTTTACCGTGCCACCAACTCTAATGGGGGCAAATGACCGATTTAACTAAAAGGAGGGAACTCCTAACTGTTAGCGAGACCTACCTTTGTTGATTCCCATCGCCTGGCTTCCCTGTAGCAAACTGAAAGTCTATCATGAATCTTAGGTGATTAAGTTGATTAAAGAAATCCCCAAAGATAATTAAAACATAATTTATCTTCTACGCAGTCGTATTGGATCAATAGATTAAAGAATCCCAAAACATCATCAAAGTACTAAAATACATTTTTGTTAAGCATTTTGGATATAAAGTTACTTCTCTATTGAGTATTCATTGTAATTTATTATCCTCAGCTGTAGTAACATAACATGTCTTTTCATCTCCTAGGTCTGCAAAATAGGAAAGCTTTGCATTTTCTGTGGTTTCTTCTGTTACTTCTGTTATACTATTTATATCTGATTTATTTATTTTATCATTGTCGTAACTCATTACTACATTGCTACATTTATTAGTACATGTATCTAAATAGGTATCTATATAAGCTTCTTGATTTTCGTTATATTCAGAGATTAGGTGATCACCATTATTTATAACTGAGTAATTACTTATATCTGAGTATATATTATTCTAATGCGCACCATTCATTGATTCTGTATTCTGCAATGGTGGGAATTCCTCTTTTCTATCAGTTTCTATTTTATCTTGCTTGTTCTGGTTACTAATCTTTTCCCGTCTGTTTCTCTCGCTTGTCGAAACTGTGTCAGACAAATTGATTAGATTTGGATGAGACTTTTTCATCAAGCGTAAAATATATGCTCTTCCGATTATCCTGTTTCAGGCTAATCTTTCCTTCATGACTATCTAGTATTATTCCACATCTCCTCATTAGTTAAATTAAATGAGAACAATACTTGTGCGGGAAAAAATCTGTCTTCTTTCAACAAATTTGTGTGACAAAATATCTATTTCTAAGTTTACATTTCCTAGACTTCTAATTTGTTTACCCGCTATTCCTTTTATTACTCTATTTCTGCAGTATCTAAATATCCGGTTAAAGTTGATTTATCTATTATATATACGGTACTACCTGAATCTATAAGTACAGCACACGTCTTTCCATTTATTGGAATCTTTGCAATAGGCATATCCTTTCTGTTTATTTCTTCTTCTTTCATGGAGAATACTACTTCTTTGTTATCTAAATAGGAAAATGCGGATGAACCTTCACTTCCCATTGTAGCTATTTCTTCTTTTTCTCTTTCATCATCTTTTTTCTGTGAAGCCGTTAATTGTCACTGGCTTGAAGACTTATTTGGATTAGGGCGATTTATTTCTACAACTTCCTTACTGGTTTCCTTATTATTGAACCAACAGTTTCTAGTTAAATGGCCGACCCTCTTGCCAGCTATACAGATTCTAGGCTTTCTGCACTCGTTAGTGGAATGATTTTTATACCCACAGTTTTGGCATGCTACCCTTGGTATCGCTCCTTGAGCTGAATAGTTCACTTGAATTGCGTTATTTGTGTCTGAAGATTGACCAGACTTCCTATCTGGCTCGGAGTACATTTTCTTCGAATGTTTTGGGTATATTTCCCTTGAAAGTTGATCTATTCCTTACTTGTCTGGAATTATCATAGTACTTATTATTCATTCTGTATGAAGGCTTGTTATTTCTTCCTTTCGTTTCAATTTGTTTTTCTGTTACCCCTACAAATTCCATGGAAATATTTATTTCTGTCCTCTGTATTTCTTGCCGCATTGTTTTTTTTATGTTTGAAGGCTATTACTCTTCGGATCAATTTTAATTTTTCTGAAAGTCTTCTTTTCATCTTCTCCAAGTGCATGATATAGTGTTCCAAACGACAAGTATTTCAAAACATATCTTAGACTAACTAAGTCCTTTTCATCATCACCGAACTGCGTCTTATCTCCAGTGGTGATGTTTGTTGTTTGTAAGTCTTCTGTTATTTTGTCTATAGCATTTTCAACATTTGCGTAAAGATTTGCTGTTTAAGGAATAGTAATTTTATATAAGGTTTCAGACTTACTTATAGATTCCCAGAGTTATAAACAAATTGTTTTGAATTCATCATATTTAGTTAATTTGCTGAAACTAACAGAATTCAGGGTTGTATGTGCATCACCGTGTTCTGAACTAACGAGAAGCAAGGTTTCATTAATCTTAGTTATCCTTCTATGAAAAATGGGAAAGAAAAAAAGAAGTGCCCTCAAACACTCTTTGTTTGCAGCATTTTACTGGATTTGAGGCTGTAAAAACATTTTAAAAATTGTTTAATACATATCTCTATCACAAATAATAACGTAAAAAACATGCTTTTAAAAAATATACCACTAAAAGACAGCAATATTGTATACAAAATTCCATGTATGGATTGTGATTTATTTTACTTAGATCAGACCAGAAAGGAATTGAACACCAGATTAAAACATAATTACTCAGTAACAATAGGTCAGACAAATAATGTTTCATTTTCACATTTAAGCGAAAATTCCCACAGAATACATTAGACGCAAAGCCAAATATTGTCACGTTGTAACGAAACTATTTCAAGGAACTTGTTAGAATCTGTTTTGATTCAGTTAACCTTGGTGAATAATTCTAATGTATGTTAAGGATTATCTTCTTTTCACCCGGTCATGAAACATATGTTCCAGAAGGAAATGAAGGATAGAATAAAGAGGATTACCAATAAGTAGATTTTGATTTTAATCTGTTGACCCTTATGACTTGGACACACCATTTAATTAGGCCTTTGCTTCTGTATATCTTTAGTTGTTGTGACCATGTCTTGCTAATAATACAAAAGTACTTAACATCTCCCGTGTTTAAATTTTATTTCGTGACTGTAACTATATAATATATATATATATATATATATATATATATATATATATATATATATATATATATATTTACGTTTTGACCTGGCTTGTCAAATAACGTAGGGAAAAAGAGGAAAAAATTGAGCGCTTATGACTTACCTTGAGTTTACGGGATTGTTATATGCTTTCGGTAGGTCGCCATGGAAACTCAGCTGATTAATCTAAATTACATTTATTTACAAGAAAACATTGAATGACCTGAGATAAAGGTAAGGCATATAGGCCACGTGGGAAGAGTGCCGTGTGCTGTCTGGATCACTCCTATCATTCACAACATGAAAAAGAATGGCCAAATTCAACTTCTACTGCACAGTTGGTTTCCAAATTTATAATACCCGGTAATAAAAGCGCTTGCAAGGAGTCAGGAAACACAGAATCCACAGGGGCAATCTGGAAATGAATTCCCAAATGACTCACAACATAAAATAAAGACTTCTTGCACAATATTACAGCTAATGCACTATGGAGGGTGTTTATCTTTAATCACACACAAGGGGAAGAACTCTAGTACTTAAATGAAATGCTCAATGGAGATCTTACTCTTGGACAGGTCACAGGAGTGGCATGTGCTACAAGGGA
>NC_087216.1:45504105-45566605 GCF_015104395.2 Macrobrachium nipponense | reverse complement strand
CTACTGATGAAGATTTATTTGACACCTACCACAATTAAAACTAAATGATGATCTGAAGTAATACTAATGACTTACATTTTGCATTTTGGAAATTCAGGGGTAATTTTGCTATTTGATTTATATGCAATGTAGTAATTTTCTTTTAATTATCAATGTAACACGAAAAAAAAATTAAGCTTATTGTTACCTTATATCAAAAGCAAACAACAATTATTTTGCTCTGTGATAAAGACGAATGTTAATTTTTTTCAGTAATGGTAAGAATTTTGCAAAAATGATTGTTTTATATTTGCAAAAACTAAAATTGTAAAAAAGTGTGCCAACTAGCCCCAGTCTCCGAGACGACGAACTACCGCTATTCAACGAAGTAACAAGTCTTAGTGTAACCTAAAATGGAGAAGTGCTGTTTCTTGACCTCATTATAATTGATGGCATGATTCTTGATATTGGAATGCTCTGGTCTACTTAATCTCTGGCCAGTTCTAAAACTATACCTCATGTGGCTGCAATATCGCATTTGCAGCAGTCTCTAGGTAGATCCAACGTAAATACCAGCACATCCAGGACACGTAAATTTATGGGCAACATTAGACCTCATAAAAGGCTGCATACGATCTTGAAAGCAGAACAGGGAACCAATTTTACTCGGGTTATTTGATATTAATTTTATTTTTAAACATGGAATCTCACCTTGAATGATTCGAGTAAGTTTCTGTGACAATTTCAGGTTGGAAGTATAAGGGATAGAGGCATACATAAGCTTCTTTGGAACATCAGGATAGAGGCATACATAAGCTTCTTTGGAACATCAACAATCGGTGGAACTGGTTTCAGATATTTAGTTAAAAGTTTGTTAATTATTTTCTGAACTAATTCTTTAGGGTATGATTTTGCTGAAAGAAAGATATTAAAAATTCTATTTCCCTATGAAAAATGTCCCAACTTAAACAGTATTTCAGGGCTCTATGAACTAAAGTGGAGATGGCGTTCGTTAAGAGTAAAAATTCTGTGTGTGTGTGTATATATATATATATATATATATATATATATATATATATATATATAATGTGTGTGTGTGATATATATATATATATATATATATATATATATATATATATATATATATATATATATATATATATATATATAACATTTTCCAGCTGCCCGTGATGTCATCTGTCTCTCAACTGGAATTCCCCCTACCCCCCTCCTCCCTATTTCCCGAAACAACTCCATGTGGCTATGTTCCTTTATTCATGCCTTACCCTCTTCTTCCCATCAGCGCCATTCGAGGAAAATGGATCCAGTTTCGTTCAAAGATACAGTGAAGTTACAAGGTTTTAGTCTAGACAGTCTGCCTTTATTGTTAGACTTATTTTTCTTTTCATATCTTTGTACACCATCTGTATTTTCCTTTGTTAAGTTACCAGCATCATGTTCGTTCATTGTTGTAGCAGAACTTATCCCCATTGTTACTTGTGATGCTGTGAGAGAATCCCCATGGGACTATCATGTATTGTTTTATTTTATGTTTGAGACAACCCCATTGTGACTAGCATCCGCTAACGTAGTTTTATCAGGAAGTAACGTAACTGGTTGGGCTATTATGCCCTCACCCTTAGTGATCAGTAACATAACCTTCTTCCCTTCGTAATCACTCCGTAATGAAACTGCCGCCTTTAGTGATTTGTAATGTAAGATTCATAATATTGTGATCTGGTGCTCAAAGCTTTGCCTGAAAGCTCTGGTCCCCGACCACGTGTATCACACTCTTGCTTATATATGATCACCATCCTTTACAGATGTGCCATTGTGTATGTTGCTGTAGAAGTTGGATTCTCGCCTCGTGTTGCTATGGGACCTTCACCCTTCATGTTCAATAGTACCACTTGCCCAATCATCCCTGGTCACTGATTCAACTATAACACGATCTATTATTAATCAATTTTCTGTTATGGGACTCTGACGTCCCTGTCACCCATCAGGTGTTATCCATTTCATTACCATATCTTGTTTGTATATATATACTTAATTAAGCTAACCCTTAGAGTGAGCATAATCTTTCTGCCATATCATGTAATTGTAATTCCCGTGCAATAGCAATTATCGGCAATTAGCTATTGCTAGAGGTGAAAACGAGAGCAAATAAGTGGCCATAGGTATTTTATCGAAAGCTGCAAACAAAATTCTGACTGCTATTAAGAGGTAGAGGTATGAAAACATTAGGCCATGTGCATGCAAAATATATCTATGTGAGAAAGAGAAATTAACTAACCATCTTAGCTTTTTCATTTTTTTTATTTAAAGTGATTATTCGCAGAGCCCAGCTCGGCAAATAAGCATTTGGTAATTATCGGCCGAGCTTGGCTCACTCCGCTTATTCACCAAGCTAGCACTGCGCACGCATACCACCGAGCTGCTCAGGCGGGCTATACAAATGTGCCCTTGTTAATAATCCCCCCTCCCCCCGTCCTCGTAACACATTCTACCAGATTAGGTTAGATTCCTAACCTAAATGTTACACTTCTAAGATTGCCCTCCTTTAAGGGGGGTACTCCCCGGCCCCAGTCAGGTAACACATTCTACCAGGTAAGGTAAGGTTAGGTTGGTTAGGTTACTATCCCAACATATATTTTACACTTCTAAGATTCCATTCCTTTAAGCTGGGGTACGTGGGGCCGCAGCCCCCCAGTCAGTTAACACATTTTACTAGGTTAGGTTAGGTTAGGTTGGTTTAGTTGCTATCCTAACCTATATGTTACACTTCTAAGATTGCCTTCCTTTAAGGGGGGATACGGGGGGTCGCCAACCCCCTGGTCAGGTAACATGTTTTACTAGGTTAGGTTAGCTTAGGTTGGTTAGGTTACTATCCTAACCTATATGTTACACTTCTAAGATTGCCTTCCTTATTCCCAGAGCCGAGCTCGGCAAATAAACGCCTAGCTCTTATTCACCGAGCCCGGCTCTGGGAATAAAGCTTGCCTTTTTTATTTTTACAGCTACTACTTGTTAGCATTACTTGAGTTGGGAAGTGATAAATATTATTTAAAACGTGGGAATAAATGCTATATTTCCTTAGCCAGTTGATCTTGTTAAATTTTGTACTCGAAAGAGATTTTTTTTTTTTGTAGCTAGGTGTGTGAGAGGATCACACTAGCTGGCTCTCACTCTTTCTCTCGCTTTCTTACCGTGGTAGGAAGAAATAGGAAGAGTTATAGAAGAATGTTATCTAACATGGCGATGATAAAATTACCATCGCAATCGTTACCCCAACATGATATAATAATGTAATATAGTAATGTAATTTAAGAATGAAAAACGTAATATCTGAAGAATAACAGTCACTATTACAATGCTCCTTAGCCATTATATGAAAGGCAATAACGTAGGAATTCTATCTTTGTTGTTATTGTGTACCTGGGCAGTTAAGAGTCATTCAGTCAACCTTACCTGGAGGTAATGAGTGAGTAATGCTGCGTTTGGACAGTTGACTGAGTTGCGAGTGAGTGAATTATACCCATATGGCAACTCACACAGACTCGGGTTCACAGTAAATTTCCCATCATTTATTTCCCATAAGAAGTTAGTTTTTCTTTCTCAATGTGGGAGAATCATTATAATAGTTAGGGTGTAGGTGTGAATTACACTGTGAATTACACTCAGATCAGTGTCTCATTAATGTTTGGGAACTAAATATTCATTGATTATACTACTGTGTGGTAAACACTGTGCTGTAAAAAATTTTCCTCATTGTCATTATTTATTTGTCGATGCTAGTTATAACGTCTCCCTAGTAGGGGAATGTCTAAGCCAGGACCCTTGTTAGTCTAGAGTTAAGAGTGGGGCATATTAAGATAAGGAGGAATTGCGATTATGAATTAACATCCTAGCTTCAATTATTCCCACATTTTGTATGTGCATACACCCGTCAATGGCACTTTTTATTCCACGTTCGAGCGACGCTTAATTCCAAATAGCAGTCATCGTGACTGCTCATTGTACGTCCTAACGATGAGTGATTCCCGTTCCCACGGAATCCAAATTTACAGTCCTTGTGACAACTCATTTTATGTCTTGGCAACGATCGATTCCCTTTCTCATGGAATCCAAATTACGGCCTGCGTGACTGGTCATTCTACGTCTTAGCAATGATCGATTCCCATTCCCCTGGAATCCAAATTTACAGGCCTTGTGACCAGTTATCCCATATCTTGGCAATGATTAATTCACCCTTTTTCGTCGATTGCGAATTCTCAGTTCTGGTGACCATTCCTTATGTCATAGAAATGATTCTTTCCACACTTCATGGATGCCATATCCAAAATCATTGTGAATATAGATTCCAGGTCCTTTAGGGACATCATTCCCGGGCATAGTGCCTGCCTGTTCCAAGGCCTCGAGCCTGTACATTTCAAGGCATTGTGCCTGACATTCGAAAACCGCCCAGTCTTCATTCCAAGTCATTTAGTGACATTGATTCTAAGGCCTTGTAGCCTGTACATTTCCCCAGGCCAGTCCCTGTTCATTCCAAGACTTCTAGGTCTTCATTCCGGACCCTTCAGTGCCACATGCACTCTACCCATACAAGATGGCTAGTGCTGCTTTTGATAAGCTCAAATCTCTCACCGATTTGTGGAAACAAATGGGACTGCAGTCCCAGGAATATACTAACTGGGTAGCCACAGGGAGGGGCATGGCTGAGCCAGACGGCTGGCCCGACCATGTCGAACAGATATTAAATAATCATCTACCTGCTCCCGGCGAAATACCTCTCATTTTGGAAAGGCACTTAGCAGGCAAGGCTGCCACTGTGTTTAACGCTCTCCCAATTGGAAATCCAAGGAACATTATCCTAGTCTTCGTGGTGATCATAAGAGCTTTTGAAATCATCCCACAGAGACCCATGTGTGATCAATGCCACAAGCCTGGGCATTCCACAGAGCAGTGCCACTCCAAATCCAGAATCATAATAGAATAGGCGTGTCCACCCAAAGTAACCACTACCTGCCCCCCTCCCACCAGCCCTCTCCACCCCCGGACAGTGCCTAAGCATGATTTCAGCCATATGTATTGCACCACATGTGGGGTGCATGGACACATCTTCATGGGCTAAGTACCCCAGTAAAACCGGTAATCCTGCCATTGCTGTAGCAGTGACCGGTCCGTCAACTTTAGCCCCCCAGCTCGTGGCCCTATATTTGTGGCACCTCCCCCAAAGTAGTTATACAGCTCACAAAGTCAAAGTATTTGATACATTACCTACATTAAACTATATAATTAATAATAGATATATTATATAAGTTATATCTATTATATATATTATATTATAATACACCCTATCATATATATACTATATATATATATATATACTATATAGTTATTACATATATACGATATATATATATATACTATATATATATATATATATATATGATATATATATCTTAAATATAATATTATTTATATATATATATTATATATATATTATATATAATATAATTATAAACACACAACACCACACCCACCCACACAACACACAACAATTATAATATATATAATATATATATATATATAGAGATATAACTATATATAATATTTATATATATGATATATATATAGATTATATTATATATAATAATATGTAATGATAAAACAAACACACACACACCACACACACACACACACATATATATATATAATATATAAAATATATATAATATATATATATATAATATATATATATTTAAATTTATATTATTATAATATATACTATATATTAATATTATATATATTTATATATATTTGGTATATTATGTATATATCTATATTAATATGATATATATAATAATATCTATATATATATATATATATATATATCTATATAATATCTATATATATATTTGTATATATGTATTATTATATATATCTTATATATATATAAGCAAATACCACAGAAAAATGACAGACAGAAGGTCAGTACCAACCACTTTCTCATCTTTATTCAGACATAGGTCGAATATAATACAGTTGGATATAAGGATAAAAAGTAAACAAAAAGATCAAGAATACCAGATGATTAATTGTCAAAAGGGTAAAAATCAAGGAGATGGTCTTTAATCTTTACCCTTTTGGCAGCGGAAGAAATGAGAACAAGATAATAATGGGTCACTAAATGCGGGTTTTTTGAAACTTCACAACAACGACACTGGGCTTTCTTGCTGAACTGTTTTGCTCCACGTGAACCGGCTGCTTAGTTTTCCCAATACTGTCAGCTGACTCTTTACTTAAGAAGCACTTTCCTAAGAATAGAAAAAGATATGCAAGGAAAGAAAAAAACATTTTAGTATTATTATTGTATATATCTATATATATATATATATATATATATATATAATATATATATATATATCAGTGCATGTCTGTGTAAAGGCATCGTTAGAACCTTACTATCATTGTTATCTTTCATCGTCTTAGAATAAAAATAAGAATATATTTAGAATCTCCGTGAAAAATCCTATTTGAATATTGCGTTCTTTTTTTTTATCTACGAATAAGAATAAGGACGTTAGCCTGACGGGATATCAGAGCGGCTATCTAGATCAAATTGTTACCTGGTAAAAGACATTTTACATAAAATCTACAGTCTGACTTTGGTTCAATTCGGTCCAGTAGTTTCTCCATCTATAGCGAACA
This sequence comes from Macrobrachium nipponense, assembly GCF_015104395.2. NCBI lineage: Eukaryota > Metazoa > Arthropoda > Malacostraca > Decapoda > Palaemonidae > Macrobrachium > Macrobrachium nipponense. The sequence continues at coordinate 45,559,912 of NC_087216.1, read as the reverse complement.
TACATACATATATACATAGTCTGACCATCAACTTTATATATAAGATATATGTGTGTGTAAAGGCATAGATATTATGCCTTGTATGTATATGGATGGGGATTTTTATCCGCCTCATTTGGGTATTTGTATATAACAAATATATTTCTATACAATCTCGTATTAATGTAAGAAAAAACACTCTTCATCATATTGACGTTTTTTTATTAATTAATAACTTACATGAATTATATCTGCATTTTATTTGTCATTTTCCCTATAAACCACGTTACATTACACATAAAGTGTTATTCTCTCAATAAAAAACAAAACTGACTACCAGATATAGGAGGACAACTGTGTTTGCATTTTAGTTCGAAAAATAAAAAAGATTGTGTTTTACGGAAGACCATCCGCTGACCAAACTGTCTGTCCTGCCGTCACAAGTACTCAGCCTGGCCCACCCCAAATTTACCTTAACCTAACCAGTGTTCAGGATCAGGTCAGGGCCAGTATCGCAAGATGTACATTGAGCCTCCTTTTACCTTTTAGGTGTGAATAAAGTCTCCCCAACTACCTGTGTGTTCATTTGTAACGTCATCCTAGGATATGTCATGTAAACTGATATCGCTAGGTATCAATCCTCTTGAAGATGCTTTAGAAGGCTAAAGGCAAAACCGGTAAAGCTCTCCATCTCGCGTTTTATTTTTCTTTGTAGCAGACATGCAAATATAGATAAATTACTCCAGTGATTTTAAAACAGATAACTCCATGTTCGTATTTTGATTTGAATGTAGTGTAGTGTTTAATAGTTGGCACCTATTTAAAAACTGTCAATCAGGATTCTACCATAGGAGTATATAGATTTTGAAGTTACTACAATAAATAGTGATCAGCATTTTTTTTAACACAATGAGTTCAAACCCGAGTTATGCTATGTTCAATGCAAGAATAAATCAGGATTCAATACCTTTTCCTAAGGTTTTCTTAGAGTTTGTTGTTTTTGATTAAGCTGACTTGTGTCAGCACGGGCTCTTACTCACCGAGCAGCCCGTAACTTTTTCTTAGAGGTTACTTACATCTCTGACCTCCTGTTACGACCAAAGGGAGCTCTAGCTACTAAAACAAACAGGAAATAAATAGGAACCCTTCGAGTGTTACAATTTCCCATTTGATTTTAAGAATCAGATTAGAGAAATTAAAAGCTAGTCTCATGACACTACAATATTAACACTATGTAACCTTCCAGTTTTTATAGCTTTGAACTGTTTCAAAGACATGGTGGCAAAATAAAGACTGAATGTCACTAATCAAATGATTCGTAGCACTTCATTGGGCAGTAGGATAGACATTAGTTATGCTGATGATCATTAACTTAAATAATAAATTAGACTCTCGAAATGACTAGATGCATGGCATTTTGTTTGTATATTGAAAAAATGCTGCCTAGTATTAAATAGGTGTTAAAATCATGCTCATTTTGCTAATATATAACGTCATTTAGTATTATGAACCAATGATATGAACTGAACTTTGGCCTTTTTTTAAATAGTTAACTTTGAGAAAAACTAGGACCAAGTTGGTCCTGAGAAAAACAAAATAATGTCATAGAAACGATGACATTTCTTGGGGAAAAGGAGTTCGAAAGGTAGGACAGGAGAGGAAATTGAGAGATATGAGTAAAGATGATGTATTGAACGGAAAGGAAATTATGAAATGAAAAACAATGACGACTTTTAAAAAGAAACTGAAGTATTAAGAAGAGATGAAAAGATTAAAAGATAAAAAAGAAAGAGATGGCATAGAATGTGAAGGAAAGGAAGCATGTTGATGGAAGAGCTGTAAATGAAACCCGGCCAAGAGAAATGAGACAACAAATGCATAAGACAGGCATTAGTAGGCAAATAAGAGCCCCAAGAAAGATAGCAGGGAAGGAGGAGTAAAAAAGTGCAATAAGAATAACGAAAAAAGATGGAAAAGAACAAATCTAAAGAATGGAGAGACAGATAAAATAGATAAGTAGTACTATCATTACAAAAGAGAGTTACATTTGCATAGAAAGTCAGTAGAGGAGAAAGTGAACTGCTGACTGGATAGATTGTGAGTTGTCTTTCAGATACCAGTAAAATCTCTTTTTATGAACGGACAAAAAAAAACACGTACATTTATTTATTATATAAATATATTTCGATTCCACGGTAAAATTTAACCATGCTTGAAATATCCATCGAGATAGGAGAGGATTTTTTTTAAAGTGAAGATTTGCAATTGTTTATTTATTTATTTTTTTACCTCATGACCATTTCTTTAGGCTTTATTAGTGTATTGGTTGTTTCAGTGCTTTTATATTAAAATACCAATCTATGTGTAATTGTTCAGCCTTTTCTGCTACCTTCGTAAATGAGTTGACTTTGAGCCGTTGAAAAAATGGGGTCAATGAATTTACAAAATAATGTAAACTGGTTTGGGTATTTTAAGTTGTTGATTTAAAAAAAATATAGTAACAATAATTATCATAACACAGTGTAAGTATAAATTTCGCAATGTGGTGCTTTGGAACCGACTACGAAATGTAGTGGCCAAACTTACTAGTTAACCAGTTTTGCTTTTGCCCTAATTGAGAACAAATTTGAAATTTCATGCGGTGCCCGTGCAGTGATTTCCAAATACATTTCAGATTTTGCTGTAGAGGAATAATGAGAGAAATAACAATCGAATTTTTCACAAATGGTGGCGTTTATGAAAGTAATAGCTCTTAATTTCAAAGCCCTCTAGACATTCAGTATTAGTAATGACTTTTCTCTTCCATAAGCAAGAAAATTGAAAAAATAATAAACACCATTTTTAAATTGTTTAAATTGTGCCCTTATTATATATTATATGGCTACTTAAGAGTGAACGAGTTCCGTTAAGGGAAATATTTCGAGTTCCATAATAAATAAGTTTCCCAGTTCCACGCTCCACCATATGGATGAGCAAGTCATGTTCCATATTTCAGCTCTTTTACAGGATATGTGATTTTAATTTCGTTGCCATTAACATTTTTTTTTATCATCACCTCTATCATGAGATGAGGATCTCAGGTGCTAAACAGAACAGGACCTTATTTTTGAAGGAAGTGGAGTACAAGATCTTCGAAACTTTACAAACTTAGAACTGGAATAATTTTTTCTAGACGCAGAAAAAAAATTTTTTTTTATGAAAGTTCAGTAAGATGAATTATTTGCACTGATCAGCTTCTGAAGGGACACGTAGGAAGTTTTAATATTTTTAAATCATATTCGAAGAAATTAGAATACTGGGAAACACTTGAAATTTTGGAACATTATAGCTTTCTTATTTTATATATAACGAAAAATTTATTACTTTAAAATCGGTACATCTGAAACAACGCTTATCATGAACAGTTCCAAATAAAATATTTTTTCGAAATCCATTTACTCATATAGATACGAAAGCAAAATGCACGAATTTAGACCTAAAATCAATCTTAAAAGTATTTCAATAGATGAGTAAAATAAAAAATAAATAGATAGCTTAGGCGATGGGCAGAGCGACATATGTGTATTCACTGATTATGAGAAGGGAAAGAGGGTGGTAAAAGAATGGAAGGAAAATATCTCAAAGAAAATTAACAAATATTATTCAATAAAAAACAATGTCTATGGATCATATTTAGGGTGTCTGATTTCCCTCAGAACAAGGTTTATTCTTTACAAAGCTGGCCGTCCTCTAACGGTGTCTTTTAGCTCCAGTTATAAGAAAGCATACCCGCGTTGATAAAATTTACTGAGGTAATTTTTTTTTTGTCCTCATATATCATGAGAAACTCCGGACACTAGATGGCTGGATGTGTTACACTTCGCCAGTGGCATGATATCATCAAAACTGATCCCTGTAATGAGAAAAATGTTTTTGGGGTGGAACACTCCAGACAAAATAACCACAGATGGTGCCCAAAACCTAGCTAGCACTGAGATGATAGATTTTTACAGATGGGGAGGTGAAACTTCCTATCCCATCAATGCATTACTCTCAGCCAAATGGATGAGTAGAAGTAGTTGTTCGCTCTACCAAATGTATCATCAAGGATAATGTAAAAGGAGATGACAGTCTTGATACAGATGCAGAAGCCAGAGCTCTCATGAGTTATAGAAACAAGCCCCTCAGAGACGTTGACTAATTGGCAGCACAGTTACCCTTAGGGGGACAACTAAGCGATTCTGGCAAAAGAATACTATCTGCAATAGGATGACGACATTATGAGAGAGAAAGCAATGGTCAAAAGTCTGGAAAGAGAAACAGTTGAATGACATGCACACTAAGTAGCTACCATGTTTACGTGTAGGAAACAAAGTTCTTATACAGGATGCAATAGGCAAAAGATGGGATCGATCCGGGGTTGTAATTGAAAAATAGCCATATAGCCAACACCTTATTAAGGTAGATGGCAGCAGTAGAATTAGTAACAAGAATCACCATCACCTGAATCACATACCAGCACCATGTCAGCATGCCACCCCTAACCCTAATGTGGGGCACATTCCTGACCCATTTGTGAAACCTAATGCCAGCTGCCCAGCATCTCTGCCCCAGGTGTAGCTCATGCACCTCCAGGTGTCCAGTATGGATGATTATGAGAACCAAACCCCTTATTAACAGGATATGTACACGTATGCTTCTTCACAAAATTTGTGTATATTATGGCGTTACTTTTTTTTATATATGCATATGATCTTTCATCATAGCCAACACACATATTTTATACATGCTTTATGTATAAAAACTGTATGGCTGATTTCCAGTTCATGTAATCTTTTGGTTTATGTAGTGCTTGGTTGTTCTATCGTGGGGTGGTGTTGTAAGTAAGATATGTTGCTGATTGTATGGAGCTGTTTATGCAGTTGCTCAATAGAGTACGTGTATCAGCCAAATACTACCGATGTTTGCCCGCTGACCTTTTGGTGTGACACTGTTGTCCCTCATTCACTGTGTAGTTAATAAACCGTCTTGCGGGTGAAAGCGCCATATATCATTACCATCATATAAATGTCTACTGCCATTCAATAAACACCTCATTTATCTAATATTTCATTTTCCATTATTCATTCTTACTGTTAATTTTTCTTTATTCCTATTTCATCATACCGCATTGTATCTTTACATTACACTGTTATTCACTGTTGTGAAGAAGAGACCAAATTAGAACTGTCACTGATCAATTTTCGGACTTACAATAAGTGAGAGTGCAGCTGACTCCTCATACCGAGTACAATGGTATTTGTTGTTACTGGTAATTATAAAGAGATGCAGTGGCGCTATCAATGTTTTACAAATATGCAAAGACCAATCGACAAGTACACTGGCTCCTAATTGGCAGTTGTGCCTTTTTTTGTAAGCCATATGCCATGTCTGCAAGGTCTTCTTTGTAAATTCACTCTGGACACCTGGGTCCCAACCTCCATGTCTTCTGTCTTCTGGTGGATGGAAGTAGGGTCTATGATGCCGTCCAGATGTTTATGAAAGGTTTCTGTCATTTTATCAATATTGGTTAGCAATCATCAGTCTACGGTTGGTATTTTATTCTAAGATTATTGCCTTTGCTTACATAAGTTCGCTTGTTGTTGGTCTCCCGTCATGCCGTTTGGTGTAATGGTAAAAAAAGGTCCACTGATTTCTGTGATTCAGGAGACACTTACTGGTTTCAACTGCTTTTTCCTTTGGTGTAGCAGTGCTATTTTTAATCAGTAAGACTGCTATATATTTTAAGCTACAGAATATCCTTGATTAACATTTCGTCTGCGTTAGTGGTATGAACACGTCTAGGAATTATTCTTTGGGTGGCTTGGGCTTCCTGTTTGTAGGCAGTGATGTAATTCATTCTATAATAGATGGCGTTCTCCCCATCCCCTTTCTCCTCTTCTGGTCTCATCGTCCATTGAGTCTTTTGGAAATTATGTTCTCCGTAATGCTATTTTCGATCATGTATAAGTTATAAGTTAACAATTGGTAGATTATGTTGTGTTAAGTAATGCATGAGTGCCCTTTTTATACAGACGCTGAAGACCAACCTCCTGAGTATGTGTGTGTGCATGTTTGTATGTGTGTGTGTGTGTGTGTATGACCATGAACTCCCTCTTCTATAATTTTAGGCACTCAATTCCTTACAACACTGGAAACGAATATTAGCCACTCTGAAGAAGATAGATAAAGAATAATTAGAACTTAAATAAAAACTCTTCAATTTCAAGTACCGTACATTTCGAAATATATATTTATAAATCTATATATAGACTTTATGAAAATGGACATAATATGTATAAAGGTGAAACATGTATACAGAAATCGAGATGAAGAATTATTAGGTTACTTATATATGACAAGGATTTCAATGAAGTAAGTATCTGATGACAGCAGAAAATTTCCCACCTTGAATGAAACGAGTGGAACTGTGACCAATCTTACATTGGTTTTACAGGTACCCCAGATATTCATATAACATAAACAGTCAGTTAGGTATGGACAACAGAACTCAGCTATTTTCAACCATATAAATGAACATAAGCACGGAATAAACTGGAATTTGTCACATATAATTTATAGCAGCAACTGTCAGTACAAGAGTCAGATGATAGAATCAGCCTTGACTAAACAGAGACAGACAATGAACATCTCAAAGGGCGCATGGGATTCGGATGTCATTGATAAAGTTTTCCCTCAACCAACGCTTAAGAGGATTAAAGAAGGAATATCAACAGGAGTGACCTAAATTGGCTTAACTGTGGATAGATCTCTTGGTATAAATACCACTTTTTCTGTAATTTTTCTCATTCATCAACCTGAAGGGTGAGACAGCAGTCTCTGAAAAATAGAATTTTCTTTCTATATTTTGGTGTTTTTATGGGCTCCTTTTATTATACATATGAGACGCCCAGTCAAGCAAGGGTGCAAGCACCGATTTTACAAAGTGAGAAAAATGCATTTAAAGTCTTCAGACATCAATATCTTTGAAACCAACCATATAATTTTAATCTAGTCTTGACATTTTAAAGGAAATTCATCTGGGTATCATATATCCAAACATTATATCATTATTATACTATAGCTTAAGTATAACTTAAGCTTTTATATGGATACTTTCTTAAATTCCGAATTCATATTTCCCTTAACAATTCTACATTGTACAAAATATTTTTATACCTATATCGAAAGTGGGGTTAGGTCTTATATTAGAAAAGTAATGTTCTGTTATTTTTCATACAGTAGAATAGAATCATAAGGCCTATAATTATGTAATGTTTAGGTCACTTGGTAACATCACAGTGACTGAAGGATTCAGAGCGGCTTTTTTTTCAAATTCCAATGTAAATGAGCTGTTAGTTGATTTTATTTATTGATTTCCAAACCAAGTGATATAACGTCACTGCTCATTGAGACAGAAAATACTGTTTCGACCGATGTATATTGATGTAAAAAGATTTTCTCATAGAAAAAACTTTATTCTAGATTATGCTAAATATAAAACAACAACGTAAATCTAAATAACAGACTATGAAACTTGTCAAAAAGAATAATGATCAATATCTTCTGAAGAAAACTTGATTTCCTCGACAACCCCAGAGATGCCACTCGACCCATTCACAGCTCCCTCTCCAAGGAAACCTGAGAGGATTTTAATTACTATTCTTGTCATCTCATTTGAAAAGGAAACATGCTCTGAGTTCCCCAACCCCTTAGAGACTCGAGTCGTGAAAACGCTGTATAGTCAATAGAGAGAAATCATCACTACACAATTGCAAGATGGCTGCAGATCCCCTGCCAGAGGGAATTCGTGAATAAACAAGGAGAATCCTTTGGTAATTGCGTTAAAATGAAGAGCAGTGTGGGAGGAGAAGGTAATTGCACCATTTGTTAACGAATTAACATTATTTACAAAACCCTGACAAACTTAAAAAATACAGGATAAGTGCTCTGTTAAGCTCTAGTTCATAAAAGGAAATTAAAACAGTCATAGTAAATGAAGAATTTAATGTCTTACAATAAATAAGAAAAACATGGCAAATACATATATGCCATCCACAGCAACAAAACATGTAGTTCTCAGCGCAACGTTAGAAAGTACATAGATTTATTTTGCCAATTATGTAGTTTAGTGCTATATTTCAAACTTACAATATGCATTGATTTTGTCAGTGACTAAAACTTAAGTGACCCTTGTATTTGGAGTCGCAAAAAACACACGTCGAGTATTTACACCACACATTTGATTAATTTAGTATAAATTAATTCATTTCAATTTTTTTCCTGCTCTGAAAACGAAATCACACATAAACATACACTATTACATGCAGGGAAATTTAAAAATTTAAACAGACACACAAATATATATACTATTATATATATATAAATCTATATATATATGATATAATATTATATATATATATAGATATAATTTATATTATTAAATGTATATTAATTAGTATATATTTAAGAATGATATATTTATTTTACTTTTAAGAGGGCCACCAATGTTTTTTTCCACGGATACGAACATTCATTAAATTAGAATGGGCTTTTTCACTGTTAACCAGCTTTTTTGAAATTGCTTCATATTTTCTAATTATTTTCTTCACTTCATTGTTCAGGTTACTAATGGACACATAATGGGGTTCTTCCATTTACTCCAGTATTTTTACACGCGACAGCTGTTTTGTCAACCTATACGTATTGACGTTATCAAGCGTACTGATACAAATATGTTGTTGTTGTTTTTTATTAAGCTGACCTTGTGTCAGCACGGGCTCTTGCTCACAGAGCAGCCCGTAAAAGATACAAATATTGTTGTTTTTGATTAAGCTGACCTTGTGTCAGCACGGGCTCTTGCTCACAGAGCAGCTCGTAAATACAAATATGAGCCTACAAGCGTTTTGTGACGTCATGAGGACAGAAAGGTAGTACAATTGCCAGATACCTAGTTTTAAGTATTTACTAAAGACTATAGTGAAACATAAAATAAGACAAATAAATAAATATGTTAACAACAGAAATTAATCAAAAGTTGAAAGTAAGTTATTATATACACATTATACATAAATATATATTAATTACATATATGTTTAATTCACTGAATGTCAGTGTGCGCTCCTGTCCGCGTGTGGTGGTGGTGGTCTTGTTCCACGCGGTTGAAGGGCTGCCTCCTACACGAGGGCAAGGATCGGTCTGCCCCGCGTTGGATGTTAAGGTTGGGGCGTTGCATGGCGATGCTGACTGCTTCTGATATCAATAAACGATTGTAGTTGCCTTTCTTGTGTATTATTTTGGTGTTCGTGAGAAGTTCTTGTAAGGATGGTTTTTTATTGTGGGTATCCACAAAGTGCTGGTGAATGGCGCCTTGGTTTCTGTGGGTCTGCATGCGACGTTTGAGTGTAGTGTTGTGTGTCCGATATAACATTTTTGGGGGGACTGACATTGCTCGTCAGCTCAGACAAACTTGTATACTATATCAGATTCAACCTCTTTCTCCGTCGATGGGGCCGTACTATTTTTCATTACCAGTGAGGCCGTAAGGTTTGGCTTGCAGTAAATTCTTGCTGTTATTTTGTTATATGGCGCTAGGTGGGTGGTTCCTCTTCGCAGTATACCAAGGATGGCTTTCCTTTCATGTTCGTGGTGTTTGTTGTACGATATCTGATGGTATAACACTATTTCTTTGTCTTTGTTTTGTGTGTTGTCCCTCGGGGTCGGGTTATGGAAAGCCTCTAATCTCTTTTTGACAACTTGCTGGATCATGTCATCTGGGTAGCCGTTATTTGTGAGCAGCTATTGAACTCTGTTGATTTCTTCGTTGGTCGCTTTCCACGTTGAACAGTGTGTTATGGCGTGTTTTATGTATGCATTAACCACAGATCGTTTATATGCATCAGGGCATTATCCTCTAGCATTTAAGCATCTCCCAGCATCTGTCTTTTTAGTGTACTCGGTGGTATTGTATTTGTTGTTTTTTTGGGTCACAAGTACGTCCAAGAAAGGGAGCATTTTCTCATCACTTTTTTCTACCGTAAAATTTAATGTAGAATTTGCTCGGAGATTATTTACTAATTCATCTATGTCATTTTCGCCCTTTGTTGTGATAAGGATATCATCAATATATCTCCCATAGATTCAGGGTTTTGGGTGTTCTTCAAAAGTGACCTCTTCTGTGTGTGCCATGTATGTGTTTGCAAAAAGAACCCCAAGGGGGGAACCCATTGCTACGCCGTCCTTTTGCCGATATATTTCGCCCCTATGTGAGAGGAATGGGGCTTCCTTTGTACATGCTTCTAGCATCTCTTTTAAGATCTTTTCGGGTATCGGTAATGGTGGTTTCTCAGAGCGGTATATCTTGTTCAAGATGATTTGTATTGTTTCATCCACTGGTACGTTAGTAAATAACTTTCGACGTCCAGGGATGCCATGTCTTCGTCGGGCGTAGTGTCTTGCAGTAGATCGATGAATTCTGTCGATGATTTTAGCGAGAACGTTGAAGGAATGTACGGCGTTATAATTTCGTTCAATTTCTTTGCCAGGAAAATACTTAGACTTTTAAAGATGCTGATGGAGTGATGCCATTTAAATAATTTCATTACATATAAGATTACCTCACACCTGTTTTAATGAACTTAGTCTGATTTTCTGCAATACTGGTAAGTTGTTTAAGGGATCACTGTTGCCTTTAGAGTATTCAGTCGTATTTTACCTGTGATGAAGGTTCGGGTGTCTGGCTGTGGTGAGGTAATATTTACTGATTGGTAAGTGTAGTAACCAGATACTTAGCACTTCGTCACAAGTATTAGTGGTGCCAGAGACCCGGGGAAACAGATTATATTATCACTCTAATTTATACTGGTGGTGTTAGGGATATGTTTTGTTAGGAGAGTGACTATATAATTTTTGTTTCGCATTTATTATGTTGAATTGTTAGTTGATAACTTAGAGAAAATGGCTCAGCTCAAGGTTTATGAATTTTTATCTGAAACCACCATGACTAAGTCACAGTGGAGCGCTTTAGCAGTGGCATTTGGTGGTTATGTGTCTATTAGTATGGTAAAGGCACAAATAAGATGTATTGCTATGGAATCATTGATAGACTCTGGTAGAATAACTGATGAAGATGAGTTAGAATTAGCTCAAGAGTTGTTGAATGTAGCACGTGCTGATCTTATAACTAAGAAGAAGAAAAGAAAGAGAGAAGTGATCCAGAGTTAGAGCTTAAATACATTAAAGCAGAAAAGAACTTGATTAAGCTGAAAATGCAAGCTGAAAGAGAAAAAGAAGGCAAGGAAAAAAGAGAGAGAAGAGAAAGAGAAGAAGAAAAAGCAGCAGAAGGTTTTTTTCAAGATAAAAATTAGCTTCAGTGGCTGTAATACATATTATCAGTTTTCAATATACACCATTTACCTTAAGGAATATTCAGTAAGACATATCAGTGAATATGCCAAAGTGCCTATTGATAACCGCGAGCTGACGTCATTGATGACGTGGTTTAGGGGCGCCAAGTTTGGCGAAGTGAAAACAAAGGCAGGCTGCCTGCAGCATGGCGTACAACTATCTTGACTGCAATGCAAAATCGCGCTATAATTTCAAGCTTGCAACATCAGGTGAGTTCGATATTATGATTCTTTATAGTGTGGAAGTACTTTGAGAGGAAAAAGTATATAATTGGTTGCTTACACTAACAATTTGCAGTTGTTATCTATGGCATGTAGCAAACGAGTCATGTAAGAACGTATCTGTTTAATTTGCAGTTTATCCCATTACCAACCAACGACTCTTTATTTTTTATGTTGACGAATATGGTGTAAATAATTGTTTTATCTAATAAGTTCAAATTTCGTATTCACAGGCCTCTCTCTCTACACACCCTCATATACCAGCTGCCTGTGTGGATTGATTATCCAACAGCCTGGCCCTCAGTACATTATGATTATCTTATCAACAGCCCTGGTGAGTCCGTGCAAATTTCATTTCTATGGTTCAGATTTGTGTTATTTGCTCAAATTTGTAGGCCTAAACATGTCTTCGTTAAATTTTTGTTTATAATCCCAGCATGGATGTCATTGTGTGGAACTCTACATATAACACCTCTCATCAAAGTAACAGCATGATATTCTTTCAACTCTCTTTTGTTTTGTGCACTTTCACTGAAACCTTTTGCTCCAGTTCTGAGCAAAGGGAAATTTGGTAGGAATATAGTATCAGAAATAGGACCCGGAATGTTTGAAAACTCGTATGATAAATATTTGACTTTTAATTTGGAAGACTCTAATTTTGGCATTTTTTATGTATATAGAGATATTGTCAGGTGTTGTGGCTGAGAGCCTAAGATTTCTTCTGAGGGACGAGGAAAGCTGACAGTAGAATCTGCCTCGGCAAAAGAAAGTGACAAACTGAAAACATTATCGCACCTTGGAGGAGTTAAAGTGGAGTGTGCAGTACATGCTTTTTGGAATTACTCCAAGGGGATGATATATGCACCCCAACTTATGATACTCTGAAGAAAAGCTAGTAGAAGAATTAAAAGATCAAGGCATAATAAGAATTGAAAGAATGAAGAAGAAGATAAATGGAGTCCTGGTTCCACTCCCCAATTTAATTGTTACATTCAATTCCACCCGATTGCCTAGTATAGTGAAAGCAGCCTGGTTACGTTTCAAGGTTAAACAATATATCCCAAGACCGAGGTGATGTTTTCATTGCCAAGAATTTGGACATATGTTGGGGTCTTGTAGACAGAAACTACAAGGCAAGCCTGCCACTTGTGTTAAATGCAGTGAACCAGAACATGGCATATGTAATAAGCAAGCTAGATGTATGCATTGTGGAGACAGTCATCCATCATCTTCACTTACCTGTGATGTATACATCATGGAAAAAGAAATTCAAACATTAAGGGTAACCGAATATATCACATTTAGAGAGGCAAAAGAGAGAGTGTTGAATCAGTACATTAGACCAGGAATATCTTTTTCTTGCGTTGCTGCCAACTGAAGAAGGAATACCAATGTTACCAAAAACAATGTAAATAAAAAACCAGTGACAACCTATACTCATGCCTCTTTGGAGGCGGCGCCAGTTTTGATTGCTGGTGCTCATGCCTCTTCGGAGGCTGCGCCAGTGATTTCTGGCACTCCTGACTCTTTGGAGGCTGTGCTAGTGATTTCTGGCACTCCCGCCTCTTCGGAGGCAGTGCCAGTTGATTATGGCACTCCCGCCTCGTTGGAGGCAGTGCCAGTTGATTCTGGAGCTCACGCTTTTTTTGAGGCAGTGCCAGTGATTTCTGGCACTCTTGCTTCTATGGAAGCAGAGCCAGTGATTTCTGGTACTCCTGCCTCTGTGGAGGCTGTGCCGGGGGTACCTGGCACTCCCGCCTCTCTGGAGGCTGTACCACCTGTAAATGCTTTCGAGGATGCACCAATATCCGATCCTCACACCCTTCCTCAGGCGACACCAGCTTTGTCTGCTGTTCCTGAGAATGATAACCCTCTGAAAAGGAAGGCAGCCTTAAACAATCAGTCTCCTTCTAGGAAAAAAGAGCAAAGTTGTAAGCTGAAAGCTCTTAAAAGAGGCTCTAATTTAACACCCTCTAAAGGAAAGTAAAATTCATTAATTTTCTCCTGTGGAACTGTCAGGGATTAAGAGCTAAATGGGAAGAACTACGGCTGCTCATATCAGAGCTTTCTCCTGTTTGTGTAGCTCTGCAGGAGACCATGATTGGCAATAATACGTGCCCCAGCCCACGAGAGTATACATCCTATCACTCCACCTATAATTTAAATAATGGAAGCCATGGTGGTGTTGTTTTGTATGTTCGAAATGACACCCCACAAAATCCTATTAATATCCAATCAGCATTGTAAGTGATAGGTGTGCAGATCCATTTGCAAAGAAAATATACAGTATGCTCTCTTTATCTACCACCTAACGAAGTCTTCCCAATCAATGAATATAAATCTCTTATTCAACAGTTACCACGTCCTTTTGTTATTTTGGGAGATATGAATAGCAGAAACCCTCTTTGGGGAGACATCGTCACCAATCAGAGAGGAAGATACTTAGGTTCCATCATAGAAGATGAAAATGTGGGGATTCCCAACTCTTGGGAGTCTACACATTTTCATGTTCAAACAGGCACGTTATCAGCAATTGATTTATCTATATGTAGTGATGACTGTCTTATTTACTTTAATTGGAGAACTATAAATGATAGATTTACCAGCGACCATTTCCAATAGTGGTGAGTGTAGCATCAAGCCCTCCATCTTCAAGCTACCTAAATGGAACATTGGTAAAGCTGATTGGGCAGCATTCCAGGAGCACAGCTCGATAGATGACTCTGCTGATGACTATCCCTGTGTAGATGATGCTCTTGACTTTTTTAATACAATAATATTCTCAGCTGGTCTTCAATCTATACCTAGGACTTCGGGCATATTTATCTGCCGACCAGTTCCTTGGTGGACTCGTAAATGCCAGGAAACTCACAGAACTATGAGATCTGCTTTCACCAGATACCGCAGACGAAAATGTGAGTATTACCGTGTTGAATTTCGAAAAGCAAGAGCTAATTTCGCATGGAAATCAAAAAAGCACGAAAAGAATCTTGGACAATATTCATATCTTCACTAAATTCGAAAACTCCTCTGACCCTAGTTTGGAAGAGAGTTAGAAAAATAGAAGGCAAGTTTACTCCTTGTCGACCTTCAGTTATCAAGATGAATGGTTGCGAGGTAGCAGACCCCCAGTTAGTGGCAAATGAGTTTGCTAATCATTTTGCTAATGTTGCGAAGAAAAATGATGATAGACCCTATTCAGCTCAAAGACGGATAATGGAACAGGTCGAAATTGATTTTAATACCTTAAGACATGAGCAATACAATGCTCCTTTTACTATTAGAGAATTTGAATCAGCCTTGAATAAATGTAATGAATCAGCTCCTGGACTGGATGATATAACATATTCAATGATTAAGCATACCCCTGAAAATACCAGACTTTTCATAATAAGCCTAATTAACAGAATTTACCGAGAACATATCTTCCCCAAGCTTTGGGAGAAGTTAAAATTACTGCCATTCATGAAACCTGGAAAAGATCCATTCAAGACAGAAAATTATCGCCCAATTGCATTGACATCTTGTTTGTGTAAGATCATGGAAAAAATGGTGAACACACGATTGATGTGGTACTTGGAAAGAGGTAAATATCTGTTGCCTGCTCAGTGTGGTTTTCGGAGTATGCACTCCACAACTGATGTATTGGTACGAATGGCATCTTCAATATGTGAAGCTTTTGCTGACATGCAACATCACAACACTGTTTTCTTTGACCTAGAGAAGGCTTATGATACAACATGGAGATATGGCATTTTGAGGGTCCTTTATGAATGTAACCTGAGAGGCAATTTGCCCCTCTTTATTAAGGCTTTTTAAAAAATAGGATATTTCAGGTTCAGGTTGGAGCAACAATGTCAGATGTGTTCAATCAAGAAGAAGGAGTACCACAAGGAAGTGTTTTAAGTGTAACCTTGTTCGCCTTGGTAATCAATGGGGTTTCTAAAATAATTCCCCCAGATATAACATATACCCTTTTCGTTGATGACCTGTCGATTTTCTTTGCAGCATCAAGGATGGCAGTGGCTGAACGCCGCCTTCAGCTCTGCGTTGATAATATAGTAAAGTGGGCTGAGGTTAATGGTTTTAGATTTTCTGCTAGTAAAACAGTAACTATGCACTTTTGTCGTGTAAGGGGAATCCACCCTGACCCAGATCTATTCATTCATAGGCAGAGAATTCCATGTGTTGGTGAAACAAGGTTTCTTGGTTTGAATTTTGATAGCAAGCTGTCCTGGATTCCACATCTGAAATATATTAAGGCAAAATGCTTGAAAGCAATGAATTTGCTGAAATTCCTGTCTCACACTTCGTGGGGTGCAGACCGAACTCAGATGTTGAGATTATATAAAGCCTTGGTCTTTTCAAAATTAAGTTATGGGTGTGAGGTGTACACTTCTGCGAAGCCAAATAGCCTTAAAATGCTCAACTCAATTCATCATGGAGGAATACGGTTGTGTACAGATGCATTTAAATCATCTCCCACCGAGAGCATGCTTGTAGATGCTGATGAGGTGCCACTGGATCTTCATTACAAAAGTCTGATGGTTCGGAGCTGGTATAGATTCCAGAGGCTACCTAAGTCTTTAACCAGCATTTGTAAGAGAAAGGAAAGGCATTGGCAGAGTTATGAAAATCACCCCAAGCAACCTCATCCATTCGCTTTTAGAATCAATACCATTGTCCGTGAATTAAACATGCCAAGGATCGAGATTTTACCAGCAAAATATTCAGTTAGTCCCCCCTGGAACTTCCCAGAGGTAAAATTCTGCAGATATTTTAATTTTACCAAGACAGAATTGTCCAGTGAGGCCATGCGGTCAATATTTTTAGAACACTCTTTGCAACATGACTCCACTGCAGTTTTCACGGATGGCTCAAAGTCAGATGCTGGCATCGGCTTTGGTGTAGCCTTCCCTGATGTAGAGAGAAGCGGCAGGTTATCATTTGTTGCATCGATTTTGACAGCAGAATTATATGCAATTTTAAAGGCTTTAAAGGAAGTTTTAATTCGGAATGAAAATAATTTTATCATAATTGTGACTCAAGAAGTGTTCTTCAGTTACTGGAATCTTTTAACCCTGTAAACCCTCTGATTTTAGATATATTAGAATGGCTGCTTTAACTGAAAAGAAGAGGGAGAGAAATAAAGTTCTGTTGGGTGCCTTCTCATGTTGGGGTGGCTGGGAATGAGAAAGCTGACCAACTTGCAAAGTCTGCTGTCAGCTCCCCAGAACCCACAAGATGCCTACTACCATATCGGGATTTGTATCCCTTAGTAGGTCAGAGAATTAAAAAAATGTTGGCAGTCCCAGTGGGAGGATATTTTAACCAATCAAAAAATGCGCAGTATCACGTCATCAGTGTCACTTTGGTCATATCCGAATATGCCAAGGAGACAAGAAACGATGTTGTGAAGATTGAGGATTGGACATACAAGACTCACACATGGGTTCTTGATGTCTCGTGAAAATCCTCTGTTTTGCGTGAACTGTACTGTGCCCTTGACTGTGAAACATTTGTTGACTGAATGTCCCAGATTCGGGAATTTGAGACATAGGCTCCTGTCTTGGGGTCGTGACAGAGTAGGTAATTTTATCCTAACTACAATTCTAGGAAAGGATTGTAATATAGAGCAGTTATATAAATTTATGGGGGAGGCAGGCCTCCTCAACCAAATTTAAATTATACATAGATCGTCTATGTAAGAACTTTTATATATAAACAAAATTTCTATATACATATATTTATAGATATTTTTATATGAAATTTATTTAAAATTTAATTTTTTCTATTTAATCTATTTCGGTGTCAATTACCCAGATGTTGTGACGCCAGATTTAATAGACACAATCAATCAATCAATTCTGTAAAAATATATTTTTCTTACACTTGGAAGATATGTAGCTATTAATACTATAAACTACAAGTCAATTTCTATTATACGAGTCAAAGCTCCATTATAACTTCCTAACCTTCAATTAAAACTTTTTTACTGGCTAAGATGACAGCTCTCATAAACAAAAGTTTCACAAATTAAAGTTTTTTTTTCAAATAATCTTTGTTAGAAGATGACAAGAAAATACAGTACATCCATTGGCCAATGTATCCGAAACCACAGTATAACAATTAAGGCCATGTGGCATAACACAACAGCCTGTGGCTTCCTGAATTTCAAGGAGGAACTGTTCCCTGAAGTGGACTTCTGCTAAATATGTTCATAGGTAAACACTCATGAATACCTTGCATTTTAATACTTTTGAAATTATTCAGAATATCACAGCAAATACCTAATTTCATTAAGGAACTTGAAAATCTTCATCTAGCCTGGTTGAACTGGCTAGACAGTAATAATGGTTGATTAACTATCAAAATGTCTGAGGCAAATAACTAACAACTTTGCTCCTGGAAGTTTCAAAGATAAAAGAAACAAGACTTCAAAATGGCTTACAAATAAAGAGTATCACACACAAACTTGGAGAATTTAAACAGAAAAAGTCTCAAATGTTAACAGAAATACATCATATAAGGAAATACACAAGTAATGCCACACAAATGTCCGTCTTATTGGGCAAACCTGGTTATAAAACAAAGTAAAAAATAAAATAGATCTACATCACGGACTGAAAACGTTTTTTTTTTTTTTTTTTCATGGTCAAAAAA
Organism: Macrobrachium nipponense; assembly: GCF_015104395.2. Classification (NCBI taxonomy): domain Eukaryota; kingdom Metazoa; phylum Arthropoda; class Malacostraca; order Decapoda; family Palaemonidae; genus Macrobrachium; species Macrobrachium nipponense. Next base: position 45,541,625 of record NC_087216.1, on the reverse strand, counting down.
GATATTATGATAATGTACCTGTTATGAAGTATTCACTGCAAATAACACGAGATTTGACTGGTGACCATTTGCTGTCACTGGGATTCCGTGGATGACATGCAACCAGCCACTTGTCTCTCCTTTCAGGCTTCTAGTTCGCATGGAAACTTGTAGAATTGTAGGTTTTTGTCCTTCATCATATTGTGGTTACTACACTTAAAGACCACACATGATGACGGCATATTCAAGGGTCTTTCACAACTTCTAACAGCTTTTAACTGGTTTGTTTGTTTGGTATTTTTACGTTGCATGGAACCAGTGGTTATTCAGGAACGGGACCAACGGCTTTACGTGACTTCCGAACCACGTCGAGAGTGAACTTCTATCACCAGAAATACACATTTCTAACGCCTCAGTGGAATAACCGAGAATCGAAGTTGCGGCCACCGAGGTGGCAGATCACGACCATACCGATCACGCCACCGAGGCGCTTTAACTGGTTTGTATATGCATGTGTTGATGCATCTGCCTGGTTTGTTTTCACTTCGCCACGTGAAGAAAGGTCACGTGACTAGTAAGTTATACCCGGATGCGCCGTGGTTATCAATAGTTGTACTGTAATAGTATACCTAACTATACACACGTGACATTTTCTCCCTTTCTTTCCTACCCATAATTTTTGTTCGTCTGTTTTTCATCTTAGAATCATTACATTTATTCAGGTACCGCATATTGAGAAAAATGCTGAGCTTTGCCAAACATTTTGAAATTTCAGTAGGAACATCTTACCCTCACCTGCAACTGAGATGCCAGCTTTTTGACACAATCCTTTCAGCGTGTCAACATGCAAATTTTCCTTATTCATAAAGTCTAATTTTTACCCAGTGTCATTGTTTTGGGCTTTCCTCCCTATTTCAAGATATTTTCCGATAAATTTTGTTACTGTACCCTCTCCTAAGGCTATAGCATAGGGACTCTTCCTTAATAGCATCATGGCTTTTTTTTATAACTTGTCTGTACCAGAAAATTCCAAACTGACTCATGCATCATTATTTTCAGTGTCAGCGTCAATACTTTCGAACAAAATGCTGATTATGCAAAGTTCTCGTTCATTTTCATCATCATTCGAAGGCCCTTTATCTCTGATTAGCATTTCACCAGATGTGCAGAGAGAATCGTCAATTTAGAATAATAATTGCGCTTAGTCTTGTAACTAAAGAGTTTTGTTTCCTTAATAAAAAGAAAGGATCATGAGTTAAAAGCCACAATAATGTAGGTAATGATGTATTTTCCAAAATGCAAAAAGGTTAAAAAAAAACAGGGAGCTTTCGACTGTTGTGCTAACGGTAAAAAGCTCACTTTTTAAACCTTTTTGTATTTTGGGAAAAATACTGTATCATATACATTGCTGTGGATTTTGACTCATTTTCCGGTCACGGCATGGTGCTGTACCAGAGATAAAAAGGACCATCGTCGATACTTGAAACTCAAAGTATTGGCCCATGGAGACTATGCATCCACCTAACTGGTAAAAAAAAAAAAAAAAAAAGAGGTTTTTTGAGATTAAATCAGACCTTTTTCTCCTGGAAACTATACAGCAGTGCACATGTTTTGGACATTACTGGACCACATACTTTATACGTTGCCTTTGAGTTCCTGGCACAGTGATTTAGAATCAGTTTTGATGTTAAATTGTAATCATTTGCCATTTCATCCAACATTTTTTGTGTAGAAGCAGATGAAATAAAATCTCCCTTTTCTGTGTGAAAAATATGTTCCATAAAATTAATCCTCATTAACTTAATCATGTGGGGCGTATCAGCAAATGCAAATTCACTCCGATCTGCGAAAGGATTAAAAAAAAAAGACAAAACATTTTAAAATTAAATGTCTTTAGAAAATCTCAAGAAACTTATATCTCACCCTTTGGTGTTATTCTCTCAGTTATTACAGCCGTAAATTGAGCATTGGAAACCGAAAACCTTTTTGCTTCTAAGTGCAGTTTCTCGGTGGTCTTGGTGCTACACGGCGCGAATGATTTGACTCCCCCTATAGTATTAAACAATGTTTAAAATTACTAGACTAGGGTTTTTATGACGTCAAAAACTCTGCGCAGTAATTTTACATAACAATTTATAGGTTACTTAACATAAAATTACATCTAATTCTTCTTGTCAAAGAAAAATGGACATGCATACTTATTTATCTAGTATGTAAATTTGATCGTTCAGTAAGGGAATACATTTTTTGAATGTTGTACCTGACTTTCCTTTATGTCAGCTATATACAGATTAAATTACACGACTCTTTTATGCAAAATTCTGTACTTTATATAAGTTAGAACGTTAGGCTTTATCTTTGTTTGTAATGAGAGAATTAATAGGTATTTTATGTATGAAAAATACTGACTGTTTGATGGTTTTTTAAATCAAATTATAGTTGGCTTTCAAAATACTTTATATACGAATTAGATTGAAAAGTTCTGTACTTCAACTACAATAAGCCTCAAAATAGAAATATTTAGAAATATATTTTTCAGTGATGGTTAATTTAGCGATAAAAACAGCATTGGCTCTACACTATACTACCTGTAACCTGCGCTGGACCGGGGCCATTCAATATGGCCGCCCGGAGGACATACGCTCGGCAGAGAAATCGCCATTCTATATTATTGACGCTCTTTGGCGGCATTATACGCGGCTTTGCGCGACAGCTGTCCAGTATCCATATAACCTAGTGTTGATAAAGATAAAGTGACACCAATCGCTGTGGAATAAAACAAGTCTAACTTATTATGGATTCATGGAATCTAATGGGACATCAATTAAACCACTATATTAGATGGACGTCTCCCGTGAAAGGCGCGCGCGACGTCCCTTCTTTCAACGTTGATCAGGAATCTGACCTGGAAATTTCTCTCTCTCCCAGAGAAGCAGAGAGACACAGACGCGGAGTTAGGCTGTAGGCAACGCCCTGCAACTCGACGGAGAGTCCGACGCCTACCTGAGCGTTACTGTATTCTGTAGCTTTTGGTTTGTGACCGCCACGCGTGTGATCGTTACCGCTTTTTCGGGACGTATTCACTACTGGAAGTGTGACAGTGCCAAGTGTTATGGGAGGAGCGCCAGATGCCGTGGCAGCAGCAGTACAGGTAATGAATGACGTCCTTTTGTTATGAGGTGAAACTGTCGGTGCAGACTGACCAGGAAAGCCTACTGATTGACTGAGTCGGTGGCACCGAAAGGCAGTTGTGCTCATTCAGAGAGCAAAAATGTTAAATCTCTCTTCACTGACGGGTGGATGCTGTCTGACAAACGCGGAAATGTAGTAGGGGGAGGAGGAGGGTAGGAGGAGGTTCTTGGCCAGTAGGTAGGCTAGTAGGCTGTCATCGGAGTCGGTAGGCTGGAGCGCTTACAGTTCAGTTGACCACGGGTTCGTCTGCTATGAATATGCGGAGCAATACAAACAAGATGGCGGACGCTTTGTTTTGGCGCCCGGTTTTTAAAAACCCCGAAACCTATAAAAACGATAATGGGGGACCCTTTTGGGAACGGGGTTTTGGGTGGGGGAGTACATGCGATGTAAATGAAAACGGTAAGGGGGGAGCCATTGGGAAACCGGGGTTTTTGGGTGGGGGGAAGGGGGGAAACCCAGATGACGACAATGAACACGAAAAACAACAAAACCCTAGCAGACGAAACCCGTTGCCAAGTAAACTGTAGGAGCTCACGTTACCAACAAAAATGTAGGAGGTCCCGTCCCCGTTGTGTTAGGCTAACCAAACGACGGCAATGAACACTAAAATCACGAAACCCAAGCAAAAAAACCAGTGGCCAACTAAACTGTATGAGCTCCCGTTCCAACTAAACTGTAGGAGCTCCTGTTCCAACTAAACTGTAGGAGCTCCGGTGATCGTAACCAAACGAACCAACCTAACCAAACTTAGGCCGCGTGCCCTTACCTGGCCGGGGGGCTTCGCCCCCCTGGACCCCCCCGTATAGTATTTTAAGTGATTGCTACCTAACCAAAGGAACCAACCTAAACCATAGTTTAGTCTCACGTCCTTACTGGCGGCGGGGGGCTTCGCCCCCCTGGACCCCCCAGTATAGTATATTAACAGTGATTGCTACCTAACCAAAGGAACCGACCTAACCAAACTAATGTCTGTATGTCCTTACCTGGCCGGGGGGCTTCGCCCCTGGACCCCCCTGGTGTAGTAAGTTAACAATTATAAATATCTAACCATAACTTGTCCATAAATATGGCTGGCACCCGTATATCCTTAACTGATAACTAAACAAAATGAATATTCCGAGAATACATTGGTTAAAGTCAAAGGCCACGTTGTTTGCTCGAACACATGGACTGCGTTCGAACACGTGGACTTCTAGCGAACGTGGAATGTTCGGATGGTTGTAGCGTGCCTGACTTCAGCAAAGCGGAAATAACAATGGCGTGCTTAATTTTTGGCAAAAATAATTAGAATAACGTGCATTTACATTGATAACCTTACCTTGGAGATGTTGCTAGTCGTCCAGAAATATAGAACTTAATAAGAGAAATCCGAGTCGTTCAAATCTTCTGGGTAGAGGATTTTTTTTTTTCTTTCTTGGCGGGACGGTTGTTTTCCGAGATGACTGAACAAGGGGAATTTGTTTTCATTAAATAACTAACTAGGGATCGTTCGTCTTGACACAAAATGTATATGTCTTCCAGCGTGACGGGAACGGCGGCAGCGAACGCCACGTGTGCGGAACACGACAAATTCTCGGCAGAAGAAGACATGGTAGCTATGACGAAGCACTGAACTGGCTGAGAAGCAGGAACAGACTGAACTGAAGGGTCGAGGAAGGTCGGGCATGGTCCGTTCCAGGTACTAGTTATCCTAGCGGATAACTAGTACCTGGAAAATATGTATTAATAAACATTACCTATATAATTCATCTAGCCCTAAATCCCCAAAAACCGCACCAAAATTTACCACATTGGCAACTGTTACCTCCTATTCTGTCCGCCAGTTGGCAACACTGTCGTTGACAGATACGAAACCTTACCCTCAAATCAGTTGTTAACGAGCGCCCGTGTTGTTTACATCACGGCCGCTCTTTATAAATTTCCTTAAACATTTTTGTGCCTTTAAAGCTTTCATTATTTGTTAAATGAAACTTTATATGAATTACCACTCACGCATTACATCACGAAATAGTGAATTAACTTTGATTTTCTGTTGTGGTTCTATCTTAAATTACGAACTTTGCGCGACCCGGAACTATGACCTGTCCAATTCTACAATGGATTACCAAGAAATTACGATGCTTCCTTCTGCCAGCAACATCAGGAACTGCCCGGTTTGTGGGACAAGGATGAGTAGCAGGAGTATGAACCCCATGACATTTGTAGTTCTTGTCGTGGACAGGTTTGTGACTTGACTTCTCGTTGTGACGTATGTAAGCCCTGGTCTGACGAGGATATGAACTGCTTATATGAAACGCCAAACAATCTTGCAGCTTAAAAGATCGGTTAAGGAGAAAAAGAAATCGATTGCTAAAACTGTATCTAACGAATTCTTTGACTTGGGCGCTCATGATTCTGGCTCTTCGGTTTCGGTATCGTACGACTCCGATTCCGAATTAATTGATGCTTGCCCCCTGTACAACCGGTAATTAGTGAAGTTAGTTCTGATGTAGATTCTAAGATTTTGGCAATGGAAACTACCTGGAAACAGAATTTTAAGAAATTACAGCTTAGTCTAGATAGAGATATTTCTGCTAAGTTAACAATCTGTCAGAGAATTTTCAAGAAGCCTTTACTAGAATGTCTAACACACTTTTAGATTCATTTTCAGCTCCTCGTCAGGTACCTGTCGACAGCACATGGGTAACGGTGCGACAGATACCCCGGCTTGTGAACCCCGTCGTGGCGAAGGCCTAGGGGGGATCCGGTCCGGGCAGGTGCCTAACGAATCTTACCCGACGTGTCCCCTGTTAGTTCCCGTAACAGTGCCAAAGGGCGCTTATTTAGGAGAAGGGGGGAGGGATATTAGTGTCAGACCTAAGATAGCTAGTCGTCAGGATTTTACTTCAGAGGAAGTTCTAAGTTAGGATCTGACGATGATGATGATGATGACGCGGATTCGTGTGATATTGATGTTTCCTCGAATGGATGTCATGATGTAGAATTCAAGAAACTTTTTGCTTTTAATTTTGAGTTTTCTTCCTCAGGCGAGGCCTAAAGAGCAGAAGCAGCCTCCGCCTCGTTGTATTACAGAAGGGATTTTCTTGACGGTCCTTCCGGTCACGGGAATTTTTTACGTTTTCCCTTTGCCCAGAGGTTCGTCGAGAGTGAGGACGGACGTTGCGCTAAACTTTCGAAGGTGATCGGGAAGGGAAGAGGAAGCTCTCTCTTCTCTTCTACGACACCGGAGAGGAGTTACCAGGTGGCGGATGATTCTTCATTCTCTCGACCCCCCAAGCAAATCCTGATTTTGTCGACTTTCAAGTCAACCCTTGCCTTCTAAGGCTTCGGTCTCTGTCTCAATTGAAGATTTTATTGCTATGGAGGCTGTTATGAGCTCCTTACAAGAAGCTCAATCCTTCAATAGTGGGTCCTCGGAGGGCTTTTAATGTATATCAAGGACTCGGGTTTGTTCCTCCTGATGCTCCTCTTTTTGAGAAATTCTGCTCAATCCATTTCAATCGCTTCTGTACATCCAGAACGAGCTTGCTGCTTCAATGCAGGCCTTTCTTGTTTCTCTAAGGCGTAACCTGTATTTGTCGCAGTTACCCTCCTCTGTATCGGAGATTCAGAGAAACCCGTCTGTTGTCCTCTTCTCCTTTGGCGATTTCCTTTTTCGATATTCTGTGCTTTCTGAGGTTTTGAAGGAACATCAAGGTGATGCCTCTTCCCAAGCTCACTGGGCCTTATCAAGAGCTTTTTCCTCTGGTCTTCCTCCCATTCCTTCAAGGAGGTAAGCGTAAGTTTAGGACCAGATCTGTACCTTCTGCTCCAGCCCAACAAAACCTCCTTCTGGCTCTTTTCCAGAGTACATCTCAGGTTGCTGGTGCCTCTTCTTATCCTCTGGTGCTCACCCTTTGAAAACACGGGAGAGGTTCTTAGGCGTGGCTCCAAGGGCAGAGAAAGAGCTCAACCTCCAGGAGGACTTCTTCTTCTTCTTCTTCTTCTTCCTTGTCTCTGCGTAAGAATTTTCGGAAGTAGGAGTCATCACCTCGCCTGGAGACCGCAGTAGGAGCTTGTCTCTCCCGCCATTGGTCAGCTTGGCAGGGAGAGCGGTGGATGCTTGGGTGGTGGAGGTCCTGAAGGAATAAGGTTACGAGATCCCTTTTGTTTCCAGACCTCCCCACTTTCAATCGTCCTCTCGAGTTCAAGCAGTTATTCCCCTCACTCAATCGGGGTCAGGGGGCTCAAGCCTTGGAGAAGGAGCTTTCGGCCCTCTTGGAGAAGGATGCCATAGAGCGAGCTCTACCTTCTCCCGGGTTTACTCTCGGATGGTGTAGTTCTAAAGGCCTTCCCGGGTGGGGCCTGGCGCCCCATCTAAGAATCTTCGGTTTTGAACAAGTTCATTCTAAAGTCAAGTTCAGGATGGAGACGGTCCAGACTGTTCTTTCATCCGTCAGGAGGGGGGACTGGATGATTTCCATCGATCTGCAGGAGGCTTATCTGCAAATACCCCATCCATCCAAGAAGCAGACCTTACCTTCGGTTTTTCACGGGACTCGGGAGGTTTTCCAGTTCAAGACCCGTTGTTTCGGCCTCACCACTGCTCCACAGGTCTTTTCTCGGGTGATGGCTCCTGTTTCAGCTATTCTGCATCAGTTTAAATGTAAGGATGCTTCGGTATCTGGACGATTGGCTAGTCTCCAGGCCGAATCTCTAGAGAAACAAATGTCTCCGGTCGAGGGAGATAGTTCTGTCTCTTTGTGTCGAGTTGGGCATTCGTGTCAACTTCGACAAGTCCCAATCTAATCCCTTGCCAGATCATGACTTATCTGGGGATTGTTGAATTCCCAGATTTTGAGGGCTTCTCCCGCTCAGAAACGGATAGACAAGCTTCTGAGATCTGATCGAAAGAATTTTTGTCCTCCGTAATGCAGCCAGTTTCTCTTTGGAGGTCTTCTCCTGGGCCATTTGTCATAACCCTCATCCAACTGGTTCCCGGAGGTCGTACTCAGAATGAGGTCCCTTCAGTCGACACTTCGCCAGTCATGGGATTCGTGTCCGAGGGACACGATAGTCGCCTCTTCTCCACAATGTCGGAAGGATCTCCAGTTGGTGGATGCAAAGTTCACCGCCTCAAGTCAGGGACATCTCTTCTTTCGGTTCCTCCGGACCTAAGGTGTTTGGTCAGACGCCTCGGATCAAGGTTGGGGGGCGCACAACCTGGGCTCCGAAAGCCGCTTCGGGCCTTTGGTTAGAGGAGGAGAGGAGCATGTCAATACAAATTGGAGGGAACTGAGGGCAGTGTTACCTAGGCTTCTTTCATTTCAGGAACAACTGTTGGAGTCGGTTGTCGCGATCTTTGTCGACAACACCACAGCAGGTCTCGTACTTGAGAAACCAAGGCGGCACCACAGTCGGATCTTCTCACTCAAGAAAGCACCCGATCAATCCTGTGTTGGGCAGAAGACAGGGGGATTACGTTGGTCCCTCAGTTTATCCTGGGCCATCACAACGTCTTAGCAGACGCCGTTGTCGAGACGAACGAAGTTCAAGGGTCGGACGGAGGACACTTGCCAGGAAGTCTTCGACAGCCTCAGGAAGAAATGCCTGTCACAGTCGATCTGTTTGCCACCCCACTGAATTTTTTCGGTGCCAGATATTCTTCGCCCCTTACCAGACTCCTCAGAGTGCCGGGACACTCTCTCTTTTGCAGGACTGGGAGGGACTTCAAGCCTATGCTTTTCCTCCGTTCTTCTCTGGTGAGGTCAGTCCTCAACAAAGTGAGGGCAAACCAAGCGTTCTGGATCTCACCTGATCGCCCCCTTCTGGCCACAGAAGGAGTGGTTTCCCGACCTTCTGGAAGCACTGGTGGAAACCCCCATTCGCCTGACCAGAGAGACCAGATCTTCTCAAACAACCCCATTTTCATCGGTTCATCAGAGGCTCCACATGCTTCAATCTTCATGCCTGGAGACTGTCAGGAGGTTCTCCAAGCACGAAGGGTTCTCCTCAGAGTGGCGCGACAGTTGGCTCTTGCCAGGCGGCAAATCAACCAGAGTAAATTATCAGGCTAAAATGGGTCGGTTTACAGGCGTTGGTGTAAGTCTCAAGGACATTCAATTTCTAGACCTTCCTTACCGAAAGTAGCGGAGTTTTAGTTAATTACATCATACAGGGACCCTGTCACCTTCGTGCATTAAGGGTTATAGGTCTATGCCTTTCCTATGTTTAAGGCAAGGCTTCCTGAGATCTCTTCATCTTATGTCATTAGAGATTTACTTCGATCTTTTTCCCTATCTCGACCCAGGCCGCAGTGTTCGCCTCCGACATGGACGTAACAAAGTCCTTCAAGCCTTAAGGTTCCCTCCGTTTGAGACTCTGAACTTCTGCCAAATTTAGGGACCTCTCTTCTAAGACACTCTTCCTTGTATCATTGGCTACAGCCAAGAGGGTGGGTGAACTGGCAAGCACTCTCTTTTCTGGTTGCCAGATCTGGACAAGACATGATTTTGTCATACCTTCCTGAATTTGTCGCAAAGACTGAATCGTCTGATAATCCCATTCCCAGGTCTTTCGTACTGAAGTCGCTGGCGGTCGACTTGTTGGTAATTTAAATGAGGAATTAGTTCTTTGCCCATGTTAGGGCGCTCTCATGTTAGTTTACGCGCACGAAGGACATTCAGGGTCGTCCCCAGTCATCTGTTTGTTTCACCCCGAAATGTCAAGAACCCACCTATTTCAAAGAATGGTGTATCCTTTTTTTTTTTTTTTCTTTTTTCTCAGAGATCTTATCGTTAAAACTGGTGGTTCGGTTGCTGGGAAGGACCAGACGCCGAGAGCACACAGTATTAGAGCAGTTGCTACATCAGTAGCTTTTATGAAGAATGTCTCAGTCGCCAAGGTGCTTGAGGCGGCGACTTGGCGTTCTAAATTCTGTTTTTGCCTCTTTTTACTTGAGGGATATTTCTCTAGTTTCTAGGCGACCTTCGTTCTTTGGGCCCGTTGGTGATGGCAGGACAGGTCGTCAGACAGGAGAATTAGGAGTCTCCTGTTTTTACGTTTGGTTGCTACCTGTATATTATTCATTAATTTTTTTTGTTGTATATATTTTTTGTTTTTTGTATTATAACCCATGGCAGTTTTTGACGTAGTTATAATGGGATTAGGCAGTTTGGTATTTAGGTGTTTTTGATGACAAGGACTGACTGCTTGGCAACTCATGCTGCTTCCATTTTCAGTGTGAAAATGGTTCCAGCCACTGGTTGTCGGCACTGGCGACTACGCTTCTCCCAGAGTCGATGCTGACTAGGACTAGCCACTGGTTCGCTTGTCCTGACGACTCCTGCTTCTTCCACTGTCCTGGACAGGGAATTAGTCGATGGATCGTCTGCTGTCATCTGGTGACTCGCTCACCATCTACTTTTGTCTCACCTGTCTTCTCAGAGTCAGACACTCGTGGAGATCAGGCGACATTTAGTAGCCCTGAGTTTCTTGTTGACGAAGCGGTTGCGTTGATACACCCCCGATGATCGTGTAACATGAGACCAGGTTGGACTGTCAGGCATTCGTCCTTCGGGACTGAATCGCCTTTTTGCTCCGCGCTCTTTCTCTTGCACCAGAAAGCTCGAGTTAGGAGTTGCTCATGAGCCGATTCGTTGCTGGCGACTTCGGGTTGCGTTGATATACCCCCAAGGTTTGCTTAGCTTTGAATCGCCAGACAGTCCAGACACTCATCCTTTAGGGAAAGAATAGTGCTTGATAGTCTTCAGGGTGCAGCCTTGCTGTCCGCAATTCGTCTGACTGGTCACCTGGTCGGTCACCTGACTTTAGTACAGACGGACTGACTATGCACTTACTCCTTGTCCTGTGCTACCGCAGTTGGTGGCATTATGGTAGGAGACTTTGAGTTGTTAGTATCTTGACCTTGGGTTGAGTTTTGACTGCCTATGATATATATTTCTTGTTTGTTTTTCTCCTATTCTGTCCGAAGGGGAAATTGTATTCAGATTCCCTCCTCTTTTCAATGTGGTTAATCGGGCTAGATGAATTATATTAAGGTAATGTTTATTATATGGAATTTTTATTCTAAAATTAATATTAATAATACTTACCTGTAATTTATATAGTCCACCCAGCCTACCCCACGATCTGCCTATCACAACTGATTTGAGGGAAGGTTTTCGTATCTGTCAACGACAGTGTTGCCAACTGGCGGACAGAATAGGAGGTAACAGGGTTGCCAATGTGGTAAATTTTGGTGCGGTTTTTGGGGATTTAGGGCTAGATAAATTATACAGGTAAGTATTATTAATATTAATTTTAGAATAAAAATTCCATACGAAGAATGTAAAAAAATGTAGGTCATACAGAATGAGTTGGGCAAGGAAAGAAATATCGAATAATGGGAAAAAAATTGTATCTCCTACAGATTATGTTGGCACGGGTAAAACTATCGTGGGCAAGAGTCAAAATATCGAATAATGAAAAAAAAAATGGAACTCCTGCAAGCATGGGAAAAAAATAGAATAACGAAGGGAAAAAAAATGGAGCTCTTACAGTTCAGTTGGGCATGGGGGGTGAAAATATAGAATACTGTAAATTAAATTGGAGGTCCTAAAGATTAGTTTGGGCAAGAATTTATTATCGAAGAGAATCGGCTTTCATGTTGATGCATGTTCGGGTTCGGTCCTGTGGGTTGGGTTGCGGGTTGGTCGGCTGGGGTCTCGGGTTGGTAGCTGCGGGTCATCTGCGAGAACTACTTACCTTGGCGGAGGGATTACGGACGGGCAAAATGGTGTTACACGGTCGGTCAACTGAACTGTAATCTACCCGGTAGGCTCATCCTTAGGCCAAGGGGACGCCATCCCTACCTCCTATTCCTTGTTTTCCGAAGGCTTCCTCTTCTATATTAATTAGGTTTTGTGTTTGTGGCCCTTTTGGTGTCCGTTTCATATCTTGAGATACTAGGGTAAAACACCACGGCAGGCCAAACAGGCCACCTACAATCAACGCTTGCCACCCTCCGAAAAAGTACATTATAACGCGTCCTGACACCGGAGATGGGCATCAGTCGCGACTTGTTGGTGAGAAACGGAGCTAAAGACCTCTACCTCCTTTCGAAGTAAGTATTGTTCCGACTAAGTACAAACCGTCGGTTGTCTAACAAAAGGATATCCGCGGGAACGCGCCGCGCTACCGCATACAAAGAGTTCAAACTTGAATCGCTGTACCTGGGTCTGGGGTAACTGCGCGGTGAGCCCGGGCAGCTTGGGTAGGTCATTGTGATACCATTCTTTTCGCGGTAGCCGTCGTGTCAACACCTACTCCTTCCGCCTTGACCCGACTTGAGATAAACAACGCATGACCGCCGACTGTAGTCTTTCTTTATCGTGATATATCTTTGACATCCTGTGCTTGAGTGCTTCCCCAGTGCCCTTTTCCTATCCTTTTATTTATCCTTAGTATTACCTAGCATCCTAACTTCCCTGTAAGTATGGAAGGCGGATCTATGGTGGGTTTTTCGGGGAGGATTTGTGTGTGTGTGTCCGATGGCATGCGTTGCGGTACATCTTTGCCTTCGCCAACCTCGGATCCTCATCTGTGGTGTATTGCTTGTAGGGGTTTTGAATGTTCCCCTGATGCATCGTGTTCAACCTGTGCGCAGTGGAATAATGATCAGTGGAGGCTCTATTATGAGGCGCATGAGAGTGTTTTCAGTGACGCTAATGTTGATGCCGATAAGCCTAGGCCTAGGACCGACTACTGTGGGGCCTAAGGACGTGTGTGAGGGGGATAGTGCCCAATTGGAGAACACTAGCCTAGTAATCCTTCCTCCTTATTAACGGGGGACCTAGTTAGTGAGCCTAGTGTCCTTCCCAAGAAACTTAGGCTAAAGAAACCTTCGTCGTCGGGGGCTAGGACAAAGCAGGTAAGAGGAAAGAAGCTACCCTAGGGGCTGGATCCATGTTCCTGCCTCGAAGCGTAACAAGAAGGGGTCTGCAACCGAGAGCTTGTTCCCGCCTAGCCTAAAGGCCGAACATACTAGGTATGACCATAGCAGTACCGAGACACAGCCGGGTGCCAAGGTAACCCCTGCTCTCTCGGGCACAATCAGTCCAGCCCCAGGAGGGATCGGTGACGGACTGATGCCTCACCCTCCCATCCTGAGGACAGTGCTAAGGAGCCCGGAACGGGACCCAAACTCGCAGGAGCCGGAGGCCCCCTCCAGAAGTTGCGGCAACCCGACGCAAGAAGAGCCAGCCAGCCACAACGCTCGGAGGAGGAGCATCAATGGCGACCTTTCGATGCCGCAAGGCCTAGGTCGCGCTGAGAGACCAGTGCCAGCGTTGATGCCCGAAGCAAAAGCTAAGCCTAGGCATGAGCTAGTACCTCCGCACCACCTCCATCAGTTAGCCTAGGTACAGTGGGGGCCCAGGTCCTCACTCCCGCACTGGACATTGCGAACCTGGTCAAACAGGCGGTGGAGGACTACTTAAGCTCCAAAAAGGAGGTTTCCCAGCAAGTGGAGAAGAAGAACACCCAGTCTATGAGGTAGGTATGCCCGTAGGATGGAAGAAGCCAGGAAGAAGTTCCTTTTGGAAAAGAAGTCAGAGGAACTGTTTCCAGATGTGACAGTTCTGACTCTGATTCCGAGCTCCCGATTCATGCTCCGAGGGGGGAGCCCGATTCTGACCCCGATTCGGACGGCAGTCAGACTAGCTCACCTGCGGAGCCCGAGCCCTTATCATTCAACCAGATTCTGTCGTTGATTAGAAGCGCCAATGGCCTAACAGAAACTGAGGAACTGAACCAGGAGTTTCAGTCAGAGGTGCATAAGGTGCTCAACCTGAAGAATTCACAGCCCCCCTCGGTCAGCCTCCCCTGGAGCAACCAGGTTAGGCTAGCATGGCTAGAGCGTCCCGAGAAGCCACGACTTCACCAACTAGGGTATCTGAGAAACAGAGGTGGCTTCCTATCCCTGCTCAGGGGGCCAGCAGGTATTATAGGCCAAACAGGTGACAAACTAAGGGAGTCTGATATTCCAGGGACCTTGCAGATCTCTTAGATGTCAGTCTGGACGCCCTTCAGAAAAAGCACATCTTGCTCTCTCCCTCAGAAAACCGAAGGACTCATTCCCTCGCGCTCTAGCTCTGGCCCTCGCTAGCGAGAATTCGTGGATGGAACGTCTACTGGCAGCACTTCCGCAGTTCTTACCCGAGCTCCAGCCTCAGCAGCAGCAGAACTTGTCTTCGTTCATGCAGTGTGGGGATCAAGACACTCTAGCACCAAGCAGACCAACTTAGCGGAATCCTGTGGGATAATATGGAGGTGAAAAGAGGAGAGAATGCCTCAAGGAGGCCAAATCGCCAGTGGTGAGAGACCTCCTCCCGGACTTACGGAAAAACCCTGCTGTTCCAGAAAGAACTTATTCCTGCGGAAGAAGTTCGCAAGGCAGCGGAGAAGAAGGAGCGATCTCTCCAATCTAGGGCTCTCTCCAATTCCGCAACCAAACCGCGGGCCATAGACCACGGCCAGCACCACAGATTAGCCAACAGGTAAGAGAAGCGCAGAGACCGGCTTTCCCGTGCGTAGGCGAGAGGAGAAGAAACCTTACTCTGTGTCGAAGGACAAGTTCCATAGGGAGAAGACCTCGTCCCACATCCACAAAGGAGCGGAAGCAGAAGGGAACAACAGAAGAGAGGAGGTCCCCGCAAGAAATTCTAGGGACAGATCCTGCCCGTCAGCGGAAGGTAGGGGGGTTGCTTGGCTGCCAATTGGCAAGTGTGGCAGCAAGCAGGAGCGGAAGATTGGACCCTGCAGGTTATCAAGGTCAGGCTACCGTCTTCCCTTCCAGTCTCACCCACTCTATCCCCTACCCCCATCCAAGTCCCTTCCTATCGACCGGACTCGGACCGCGGACGGGCCCTGGAGGAGGAAATATTCCAAGCTACTTCAGAAAGGGGACGTTGGAAGAGGTTCAGGATCCAGGTCCAGGGTTCTACTCCAGACTCTTCCTGGTTAAAAGAAAAGGAAACAAAGGGGGTTGGAGGCCGGGTTCATAGACCTGTTTCAACCCCTAGGATCAACAAGTTCCACTTTCTTGACAAAGTTCGGATCGTGGAAACGGCAGACTCCGTTCGAGCTTGTGTCAGGGAGGGAGACTTCATGGCCTCAATAGACCTTCAAGATGCCTACTTCCAAGTCCCTGTTCACCCCTCCTCCAGAAAATTCCTCAGGATTGTCAGCAAAGGGAAAGACTCTGCAGTTCACCTGCCTGTGCTTCGGCCTCGCCACAGCCCCACAGGTGTTCACCAGGGTCTTCAAGATAGTGTCAGTTTGGGCACACGCAAGAGGCATCCGTCTCCTCCGCTACCTGGACGATTGGATCATCTTAGCCGAGACGGCTGCGCAGTGTGCGGAGCACCTTCAGCTAGTTTTTTGGTCATTCGTTCAGGAAACTTGGGGAGTGGTGGTGAATGTCGACAAGTCCGGATTGTCACTCCCAGACAAAGGATGTGTACCTCGGAATGACACTAGAATTCATCCCTCATGAAGGCCTTCCCCTCGGAGAACAGGGTCTCCGGCCTAGTATCTTCAAGTGCGGAGAGCTTTTTTGGGGCCCAGGGGACCCTCCCACGGCAAAACTCTGCCAGTCCATCTTAGGACACATGGCCTCAATAGAGAGACTAGTGCCTCACAGCAGAAGGCGGGTATGAGGCCGCTTCAGTGGCTGTTCAAGAAACAATGGTCTCATCAGGAAGGGGACCCCAACAGCAAAATTATTCTCTCCCAAGAAGTAAGGAAGTCCTGGAGTGGTGGGGATGGTGCCTTCCCACCTCCAAGGGGGGCATCCTCTCTCAGTCCGAGAACCCCAGAGATTCTTCTCTTCACGGATGCATCAAAAGAAGGGTGGGGGGCGCACCTGACGGAGGAAGAAGTGAGGCGGCCTGTGGTCGGAAGAAGAGAAAGCAAGCTCACATCAATGTCTTGGAATTGAAGGCAGTCCTTCCTCTCCCTTCAGCACTTCCTGTCTCAACTCCAAGGGAAAACGGTGGCCTAATGTCAGACAACTCCACGGTGGTGGCATATCTAAAACAAACAGGGGGGTCCTCACAGTCTCACTGGATCTCTGTCCGCCTGGCACGTACCAAATCCAGGAGTTAGCAGAGGAAATGGACATCACCCTCAAGGCAAGATATATTCCAGGCAAGAAAAATGTTTGGGCGGGACCATCGAGCAGGAGGGGACAGATAATCAACACAGAGTGGTCCCTCCATCAGAAGTAGCAGATGGCCTGATAAAGAGGTGGGGCTCTCCGTCGATAGACCTCTTTGCCACGCTTGGAACAGGAAAACTGCCAGTGTTCTTCTCCCCACTCCCAGACCCGCAGGCAGCGGGGAGGATGCCCTACCTGCAAGATTGGAAGAACCTGGACGCTTACGCCTTTCCGCCTTTCCCCCTCCTCCAGAAGATCCTTCAGAAGATTCGCTACTCGCAGAACCTGCGAGTAACTTAGTAGCTCCTTGGTGGCCGGAAGCCCCCTGGTTCCCAGAAGTGCTGCGGATCTTCAGTTAGAGGACCCGGTAAGCCTACCAGACAGAATAGATCTCCTCGCCCAACCCAACCAACGGATGCCTACACCCAAATCCGTCGGCCCTCCGCTTACACGGGTTCAGACTGTCATCAAAATCCTCCGCGATAGAGGTTTTTCCAGGCAGTTTAGCTGAGGCCATGGCCAATCCTGTGAAACCTTCTCAGGCAGATTGTACCAGTGGAAAGTGGCGACGGTTTCAAGATTGGTGTCAAGATAAAGGCATTGCCCCAGACGAGGCCACCATCCCTCAAACTACGAGTTTTTCCACCACCTCAGGAAGGATAAACGACTATCCATATCGGCAGTGGAGGGTTATAGAGCGGCTTTAAACAAAGTATTCGCGTTGAAAGGCATGGACCTCGCTGCATCTCCAGAAATTTTGTTGCTCTTCAAGCACTTTAGGAGACCTGTCCCCCGAGAGAGCTACGGACTCCCCACTGGGATGTAGCCTTAGTCCCCGGGAATCCTTGAGAGGTCCTCCCTATGAGCCCTTACAATTCAGCTTCCTTGAAGAACCTCACCTTGAAGACCCTTTCCTCTTAGCCCCTGGCATCTTCGAAGAGGGTCAGCGAAACTACACGCGCTGTCCTACGAAGTGTCACACACCAGGCGTTGGAGGGAGATGGGGTCTCGTTTGTCCCTGGCTTTGTAGCCAAGACTCAAGACCCATACAAGCCAGAGGAGATGTTTCCTCTTTTACCATTCCTTCCTTGGGGGATTTTTACCGGCTTTGACAAAGAGGAACTGATTCTATGTCCGGTCAGAGCCATGAAAGCCTACCTCAAGAGGACGAGACAGTTCAGACCGGCTATCAAACGGCTGTTCGTGGCCACGGGCAAGCATCCGAAAGAGGTGGCTAAGAATACCATCTCCTTCTGGATCAGACAGGTTATAAGAAGGGCCTACGAAAACAAGGAAGTACCAATGCCAAAGGTGAGGCGCACGAAGTTAGGGGCATAGGCTCCTCTATGCTCTTCAAGGAAGAAACCTCTCAGTGGGTCAGGTATGAGAGCAGGCACCTGGAAGAGTCAAACCACCTTCACCTCCTTCTACCTACGAGAAGTTACGTTCAAATCTCTAGAAGTGTTCTCTCTGGGCCCCATTGTCGCAGCCCAAGAGATCCTCTAGGCGTGGTCACCCGCACTACGTACCTCAATTTGGAAATACACACACACACACTCCCAGCAATTCCCGCCTAAGTCTGGCCGAATGTAAGGGGTATGAGTGAGTTTCCTGGTAATATCCTACGTATGACTGTACTGTCCATGACACGACTTGGGCCACTACTGAACTTACCTGGAGAGTAGAATGATGGCTAAGAATCCTTCAGGAACAGCTCTGAGTGAGTATTAGTACCATAGGTTAGGAACAACAGCCGGAGCCCCTTGGGTTCTCCCCTATTGAATCTTACCGTGTAAAGTGTCATGAGGAGTAGGGGGTCTGGGTAACATCAGTCGTGTGAAGTTATTGGCGGCTCTTCAAAGGGTACATTCAGGTCACTCACCTTCCCATCCTCAGTTCGAGTCTCCTTTGTTAGACAACCGACGGTTTGTACTTAGTCGGAACAAAAGTAATTTTGTCGAAAAAATTATTTTTTCCTATATACAAACCTAGGTTGTCTAACAGATTAATGGCCCTCCTCATCACCCCTCTTTGAGTTATGGCCCCCCACCCCTTTTGAAGAGTGTGTCTGTTTAGACTAAGTATTCTAACGGCTCAAAGAATGGTATCACAATGACCTACCCAAGCTGGCCCGGGCCTCTTCCACCCCGCGCAGTTACCCCAGACCCAGGTACAGCGATTCAAGTTTGAACTCTTTGTATGCGGTAGCGGCGGCGCGTTCCCGCGGATATCCTTTTGTTAGACAACCTAGGTTTGTATATAGGAAAAAAAATAATTTTTCGACAAAATTACTTTTTTTCTCCAAAGATTAGAAAGTTAAGGCCTAATTTTAAGATTTAAAACGAGAGGGTACTGAAAACGGTCTCAAACGTAGTGCAAATCTCACCAAACGCATTCAACATTTTTACTTACAACTCGAGGTATTTAGAAGATTGACGCCATCTCGATGTTTACGGAGTCGCCTGTGTCAATAAACTACCACCAGTTTCCTGTGATAAATCCGCAAACCACTTGTGCCCACAGACGCTGGGGCACTTTTATCACAACAAACGGAAAAACTTTTCCTCACGAGTAAACAACTGTTTTGTAGAAGAAGACGACAACGAAGAGTGCACTTCGATACTTTTTAAATAAATAGTAAAACATCAATATTTTACTTATTTATGATGATTAATTTGAAAATATTCGTTATTGAAAAAGTAACTCGACTCTGACTCAAATTTAAGTAATTATTTTTTGGAATTAGAACGTTCCTTTAAGTCCTGTATTATGACGTCACGACATCTTGACTTTCGTACCTATTGTAAATAATTGCTTTACTCAAACTTTCTTGCAGAACAGTTTACCAGTTATTCATGCAGATTATCAGCTCTTCATGTAATTGGTATAATTGTAATGCGCATATATCTTCATTATTTACTTTTTGGATATATGAAGATGTTTTACTGCCAGATATCGCCGTAGTGTGACGCAATCATTTTTCGGTCGATGTGCCTCTGTTTTCGCACATGAAGAAATTATGGGCCGAATTTGCAATGACCAGAAAGTCGTTAAAAGAGGAAAGTTAGCATTGAGGGGCATAGTTTGATTGAGAAAAATACAAATTATTCAATAGCTAGCTTGTAAAAAATAGTTGATTACAAAAAACTTGATTGACAACTAAGCAGCATGTCTACTATGGGTTTCAGAGACAGTGCAAGCACGTTTTTGGGCAATACCTATTTCTGTAACGAACACTCGAACAGAAACGAGATTTGCTATAGTGCATTACACCAGTGCCGTAATTTATAAGGGTATCGTGTATCACCAAGTCGTAAGAATAACGACACTTGTCCTGTACCAAGAGACAAAACTCCATTATGCAGAAATGGATATGAAAAAAAAGAACACGCGTATAAAAGCTCCACCTACCCTCTCCCCCCCCCCTCCACCGCCACCACTTTCCTTCGGTTCCTTCGCCTTCCTCTCTCTCTCTCTCTCTCTGTTGCCATCGGTATGTGTTGAACCCTCCAAACTTGTGGGGGTATAAGACTACACACACGGTTGTTGAAATTGGTGAAATTAGGCATTACTATGACAACTAGAATTCATGGAAAACTGTTTATAATAATGAAACAGCATATGTGTGAAGCCTCCACTAATGTGGCAACGATGATTTTGCCATTCTTAGCATGCAAACATTAAAGGTTACATTTATTTCTGGCATACGGTTATTAAAGAAATTCAAAATACTAATATAGACTGAAATCTATGAAAAGTGCTAGCAAAAGCAAAAAAAGCAAAAAAAAAAAATATATGTATATAATTCACTTCTCCGTAGTCGTTTCCTCTATGCACTTATCCGTAATCGTTTCTCTATGGTTTCGGCATGGTTTTTCGGCCCAGCCAGATGTACGAAAACGTTAGAAAAATTTGATTGTATCTACTTTAGAAATATCTGTAATAATTTTTCAGGGTAATTTGGTTGCAAAAGGGAATAATATACATGAATTAAATTAAAATTTTTAAATAAAGTAAATTTAAACTAAATAACGAGTAAAGTAAACAATTTAGGGAATAAAACTTTGCAGTTTCGTCGTCTGCTGTTCGTAACTGTGTTTGTGGCGCGCACGCTTAGGAACAGACAACAACGGGTTTTAAAGTGCAATGTGGAGTGAACTGAGACCAAAATGTGTATAATAACAATCAAAATAAGCACTGTGGAGTTTCAGTTGCGATGGCAGTAAGGATAAAAAACCGCCGATTACAAGGTAAGAATGAATTCAGTTCAAACCATAACCCTGGGAATAACAAGTTTCATACTTTCACTAATATAGGCAACAAAATGTTGTTTTATTGTGCTAATTACAACTGCAATCTTGTTACATATATACGCTAACATTGTTCAAATGAGTGCTGGGGAAAGATGGTGGCCGTCACTGATCAGAACCTTCCATGCAAAACATAGCCACCATATTGGATTTCAAAACTGCCCTTGAAAACATATTTTACGAAGAGCTCACATGCTTATTTTAGTTCGTATGGGGCTTTCATATATCTCATTATGTTGACGAAACTTCAGTCTTTTAATGTATGCTTAAGAGTTGCAATTGTATTCTTGTTTCACCAATTAAATATCGAGTGAATAAGACCCGTCCACCGTGATGAGGGTTGGCCTGCCGTGGTGTTTTACCCTATGCGTTTGTGATTTTTATTTATTTATTTATTTATTTATTTATTTTTTTTTTTTTTTGAAAAAGTGGATTTTTCAATGGTTCTCATTTAGGGGAAACAACCGACTGGACTAGCTGATTCAGTTTTCATCGCGAGTGGATCCACTCTTCGAAAAAGTACTTTATCCCTCAGATTGCGTCAATATGCATTTGGAATTTCCCCTATGGGTGCATAAAACTTCATAAAAAATTGAAAATGCTCCAATTGGCTTCATATACTTCTTGCTATAAGAACATGAGCTATACTTTCCATATCTGGCATTAGGGTAAAACACCGCATGGCCTGTAGCAGGCCATGTACGATCAATGAATGCAACCCTCTGAAAAAGTACATTATAACGCGTCCGGACACCGGAGATAGGCATCAGTCGCAACTTGTTGTTGGTGAGAAATGGAGCTAAAGACCTCTACTCTCCTTTCGAAGTAAGTATTTTTTCCAAAGTTAGAAATTAAGGCCAAATTTTAGGATTTAAACAGAGGGTAGTGAAAAGTGTGGCTATGGCAGTGGAAATCTCACCAAAACGCTTTCAAAATTTTTACTTACGCTTCAATATTTTAGAAGATTGACGCCATCTCGATGTTTATGGAGTTGCTTGTGTCAACAAACTTCCCATTTCCTGTGATAAATCCGCACACCACTTGCACCCACAGACGCTGGGGCACTTTCATCACAACACGGTCTCTTACCAGGGCGTTTTTAAGTAAACAACTGTTTTGGTAGAAGACGACGACGAAGCGTGAACACGATAATTTTTTAAATAAATAGTAAAACATCAATATTTTACATATTTATGATGATTAATAATAAAATATTCATTATTGTAAAAGTAACTCAATTCTGACTCAAATTTAAGTATATAATTATTTTTCAGAATTTAGAAACGTTCTTTTAAGTCCTGTATTATGCCATCGCACGGACATCGTTTGACTTTCGTAAATTGCTATTACTCATAAACTTTTCTTAGCAGAAACAGTGTTTACCAGTTATTCATGCAGATTATCAGCTATGCATGTAATTGTTATAATCGATGATTTTGCCATTCTTAGCATGCAAACATTAAAGATTACATTTATTTCTGGCATACAGTTATTAAATAAAATCAAAATATTAATATAGACTTAAATCAATGAAAAGTGCTAGCAAAAAATATATATATATATAATTTTCTAATCCGCCGTCTGCTCCGCGATGGTTTGTTCCGATACGTAATACAAACCCTCGGTCCTTTAACAATAGGAAGGTAACTAGCGGCAGCTGGGACGGTCGTAAGCTTCGAACAAGGGGAGAACGGTAGTTAACTGCTTGTCCGATCGTGCGCGCGCCCGAGAGGTGAAGAATCACTTTTGCTTTATATTGTGTTTTCTACTAATGGTTTTGACTTGAAAATGAAACTGTAAGTACACTGTTTTCATTTTCATTACTTAATTATGAATCAACATGGAGCTATCGCCGTAGAGACGGCGATTTCCGCTCTTTTCATGAATTGAACCCTTGAATTATGTCTCGGTGCCGAGGGCGGGCGCACTCGCGCCGAGTCATGTATTTTGGGCGAAAGTGTGTAATTGAAAGATGTAAGTACTCTTTTTTCATTATATTTTTGCCCTGTGCGTTCGTTGCCGAGAGCTTGATTGCGCTCGGCAAGAGCCTCTTATTTTGTATGAATAGAATGCAATGAAAGTGGATTCGCAATGCAGTTTTCTTTTCCTTTTCATTTATTAATTGCATCAAATTTAATTTTGGATCAATTTCCGCTCTTACCCGGGAATTAATCCTTACGATTTATTGCTGTGAAAGTGAAAATAGCAAGTGCAGTATTGTTTTCATATATATTTATGATAGCATCATATTATTATGGATCAAGTTTCCGCTCTTACCGGGAATTGATTTTTCCCTCTTAAGTTCTATGAAAGTGATCGCAAGTGCAGTATTCTGTTTCATTTTCATATTACTTTTCACTGCTGTGCGGGGGTAGGGGAAGCGAAGGTCTGCCAGGAAGTCGTCGGAAAGCTCTCCCGCGACTCCCTTGGTATCCGATTCTTCGTCTTCTTTCCTGCCCCCCCGCTTAGCTTCCTCGTATTTTGTTTTTGGGGTCTTCCTTCCGTTCGGGTGGGGCATGTCTCCCCCCCCCCCCGTGCGTGCGAGGGAACCCCTCTTACTAATCTGTCTGTGCTACCGCAGGTGCTACAGCCGTGGGAGACGACCTTGGACAGGTATGGACCACTGCGGCTGCAGGGCGTGCCTAGCATCCCACGATCTGCTGCAGAGTCTAGCGAGGTCTGGGGCGGTGACCTTGGAGTGGTCACTACACCAACTTTCACGGCCGCTTATGCTGCTTCCCCCCGCGGTCTACACTCCCAGGCTGTGTCGGTGACGCCGTCTGCCGCTTCTAGGGCCCGGTCCGGCCGCCGTACCGAGGAGGGGTATGCCGCCCGACCGCCTGTTGTTTTCTTCGTGTTGCCTGCCCCAGGACTTCCGCTGTTGCCAGCAGCTCGCCCCTGGACCGGCCGCCAGTACCACGCTGGCTGCCGATGATTCTACGAGGCGAATGGCTGGGCCTGCCGTACCTGTCGCTGATGTGGTTCCCGCTACTGGCTTGGCTGTCCCTTCTGTGTTTACCGCTGACCGCTGTTCCTGCCGCTCCTGAGCTGGTTGCTGTTCCTGTCGCTCCTGGTTCCTGCGCTTGTCCATGCTGGTCCTGCCCATGGTGGTGTCTTCCCCAGTCCCGGTCCTTCCGGACAGGTGCAGTCGGGCCGTGTTGCTTCGGCAATAGGCCCGACTCCGGCCTGGATTGGAGGACCTGACGACTGTCCTGCGTGAGCTGACGAAGAAGAGGAAGGTGTCATCTTCGTCTTCGGCTGTTGCTGTTTCTCGACTTAAGGCCCATAAGCCGAAGAAGAAGAAGGCTGCCTCCCCCCCCTAAGAAGTCTCCTTCGGGAACTTCTAAGGGCCCTCCAAAAGGCGTCCCACCTCGTGGGACGGGGGGTCCTCTGCTGGTCCTCCTGCTGGTCCTCCCCCTCGGGAGCGGGGCCCGTCTTCCCTTCCGTAAGGAAGAGATAGACGGGGACCAGAGGAGTATCGGTTAGCTCTGGTACTTCCTCGCCTGGTGCTAGCGGCGATGCCGCTACGCCAGGTTCCGCTCGGTCTCTCGTTCGCGGGGAGATCCCGAGTGTACGCTCTCATCGGGAGACCGTGCAGCCAAAGTTTCGGCGCCAAGAGTTCGCTCGGCGCCAAGACCACGGCACGGAGCAGAAGGCTGGCGAGAACCGCTCAGGTGACTCTCGCCAGGCCAGCCGGCCGCTCTCGCAGCGACCAGCTGGTAAACCGGGTTTTGTTATTCCCCTAAGAAGACTCCTTCGGGAACTTCGAAGGGCTCGTCACATTCCGGTGTGGACTGGGGGGGTTCTTCTGCTGGTCCTCCTGTTCCGTTCGGGAACGGGGCCCGTCTCCCCTTCTGAGAAGAAGAAGAAGACGGGGACCAAGGGTGTGCTGGCTACCGCTGGTACACCCTCGCCTGGTCTTGGCAGCTCTGCTGCTAAGCCAGGTACCGGCTCGGTTTCTCGTCCGCGAGAAGTTCCGAGTGTACGATCTCCTTCGGGTGACCGTGCAGTCAAAGTTAAGACGCCTGAGTTCGCTCAGCGTCATGACCGAGGCACGGAGCAGAAGACTGTCGAGAGCCGCTCAGGTGACTCTCGCCAGGCCAGCGGCCGCTCTCCGCAGCGACCAGCCGGTACCTCGGGTGGACGTGACGGTCTCTGACCGCCACGGGTTTGAGGCTGGGAAGAGGTTCCGCCAGGTCCCCTCGACCGACGGTACCAGCGGTTTGACGTGCCGCGAGGACGCTCACCGGTCACCGGCGAAAGCGAGCTCTGCAGGTCACCTGACCGCCGCTCCCACAGGGATCCGGGCGGATACGGTGACCAGCAGCAGCTCGTCTGACGCACGGGGACCGGGGTCGACGTGCTCAGTCGAGCCGCTCGCCACAGGTGAGCGGCACGGCCAGGCCTGCAGATCATCCCCACCGCGGGGGTTGGTGATCGGCTGCAGCCCCCACGTACGCTGGTCCTGTCTCTCCACTACCTTCAACTTCCTCGGGCTACACCGGGAAAGAGCGATGGTAGGTAAGAGTGATCGTTGAGAGGTGCGCCGCTCACGATCCCGTCACGACGCCGCACGTGCCACGTATGGTCCTTAGGACCAACCAGGACGTACGCGCAAGTGATTGGAGGCGACCGTCAGAGAGAGGGGGTAGCGTCAGTTCTGTCTCTCAGATACCTTCAACTTCCTCGGCATACGCCAGGAAGAGCGAGGTATATAGGAGTGATCGTGAGAGATGCGCCGCTCACGATCCCGTCACGACGAGCACGTGCCAGGTTGGTCTTAGGACCAACCAGGACGTACGCGCAAGTGATTGGAGGCAACCGTCAGGGATCTGTTGCTGGTCCTTCTTCTGAAGGAGGAGGGTCCTGGGAGCTGCTCTTGTGGAGGGACTGGACGGTCCTACTCCTCAAGACGCTGTAACTTCCGAGATTCAGAGTAACTTTACCCAGGTTATTGCACTGATTCGTCAGCACAACGACCGGGGGGGAAGGATCGCCGCTCCCACCAGCAGAGCCCCATGTCTCTGCTCGAGTCGTTTGGGGCCCACCCGAGAGGGAACCCAAACCGACGGTGGGTATGCCGCGATCGGAGCTTGCCGATTCTGTCTTGAACCAGTCTCTCTCGTTTCCGGACAAGAAGGCTCTCTCAGTTCTGGCCGGTCGATCAAGCTACTTCCACCTCCTCCTACTGCGACAGCGGCGTTTCTACGTGTCTTCGGACACCGTATTTAAATACTCCTTCGGTCCTCCTGAGAGGTTTTCGACCTCGACGAGGACTGAATGAGTCGGAGGACGGTATCGGCTCTCTCCTGTCAGGTGTCGATCAGCCCCACCCAGACGACGTTCACAGTGGCGGCAGACCCTTACCTACAGTGAGAGTTCGTAACCCTCCGCGGGAAAACATTTTCATCTCCTGACGATACGTTTTTCCCAGACTCCGAGAGGCCATCGCCTTAAGGCGATGGCTGCTCCTACTCTTCTCCAACTGCTAGTTCCACTGGGAAGGCGACGCGAGTATCCAATTCCTCCACCATCCTCCCTCTCTCCTTACGGCTACGAGGGAAAGGGAAGGATCCTACAGAGATTTTCTTCTGTAGGATCCCACCCTTGGGGACGTTGGGGGGACTGCGCTACCAGGGGGACCTTCGGGTCCTACTGACGTAAGCCCCGGTCGTTGAGGAGGATCCTGCCCCATCTCGATTTCTACGGGGAATCGAGAGGACCACCAGCCGATATCGTTTGACGAATTCGGTGGGGGGGTTTCGCAGACTGCTTAGAATTCTACGGAATTTCTAGCGCATTCAGAGTGTTAGAGTTTCTTACGATCTCCAAACACTTAGGCGAGACCCACGGTCAAGTGAGCGAGACGAGAATCCCCGATATGTTACACGATAATCGGGAACCTCGCCTATGCTCGAATTCCTGGAATTTCTAGCATTATTGGAAGAAGACTGCTGCTGGAAGAAGACTATCTCACAGTAGGCGACCAACCTGGAATAGAGAAGAACGGACGGGAATATCCAGTTTGGCTGGAACTAATCGTCTTAGTATTCTGTTCACCATTGAAGCTTTCCTTCGAGGAAGACTTCTCCTTCACTCTCTTTAATAGAGAACGAAGGTGGTCGATCTCCAATCCTTATTTTGTTTTCTTGAAGGAAAGAATTTAGGATGGAGATCGTTGTTCAAATCCTACAAATATACTACGTATATTAACCTCGCGACATGATTCTGCTAAGCAGTTGAATGGTCCGAGGGGTAGGCGCGATATCCTGGTTATTCTACGGATTGCGAACTTAGACGAAAAGTATTCTAATTGAACTGCAACCCGGGTTGCCCTGCAACCTCCCAGGAGTTTCCAGTTTCAATTTTATATACTTATGGTGTTTGTCACAACAACACCATTTAAGATTTTATATTTACCGAAATTCGTTTCGCTTAAATATAATTGCTCGAGCATATCTTTTTATGCTCGGTGGGGTTCTAGCCGAACGCATTCCTTCGTGGGGAAAGGATTACTTGGCAACTCAGGATGACGAGTCAGCGACAGCTACTGCGTATTTGAATGCCCGAGGCATTTCAGTATCAGCTGCGCTTTGAGATAGACGGTTTGTTTATGTCCTTTCTCACCTGCTTTGATTGAATAACAACCGTATCTCTGCCCAACAATCACGGACTTAAGTCTCTGATTAATGGGGATTCTCGCATACATGAATGACCATCTACTGCTGTGAAACGCTAGTATTCATCGTCTTCGGTATTGCGAGAATTTTAAAACAGAGATATCTATTCGACTCTCATCTTTCTGTTTACCGCACGGTAACAGAATTCTGTAATAGTCTCTTGCTGCATCGTATCCCGATAATGCGAATGATTTTTGCGGAATCTGAGTTTGTCCTCAAAATATCTTGTATTCGGAGGTGTACAATTGTTCATTGTTCACCCCCCCGGATTAGCAGATGTATTGAAAGACATCGCCTACTCACACCTGCCAGCTCTACTTCCAAACGTTCAGCCCATGAGAAGCAGTTCTTCAAGCGGCTCTCCCCTGTGTTTCATTACTGAAGAACGCCCCGCTTTCATTGCACAACGGACAGCAATGAATGGGGGGTTAGCGTTTTCAGTCATTTGTAAGCACAGGTTTAGGAATCTTGAGATTCCTTCTCTCGATTCACGCTGGAAGACGTAGGTTGCATTTCATTGCCTACCTTCGTCTTCAACGTCACATAGTGTTGTTTCTCCTTAA
This sequence comes from Macrobrachium nipponense, assembly GCF_015104395.2. Classification (NCBI taxonomy): domain Eukaryota; kingdom Metazoa; phylum Arthropoda; class Malacostraca; order Decapoda; family Palaemonidae; genus Macrobrachium; species Macrobrachium nipponense. Next base: position 45,513,700 of record NC_087216.1, on the reverse strand, counting down.
GCTGAGATTCAACGTCTATGAGATTTTCTTGTCCATCAGGGACCTCGGTCTTTTGAAGGCAAATTGACTTTCGCCTTTTGAGCTTATGCATTAAGAGAATCATCGCCGCGCCGTCCGGCACGGTGACTAACAAATATTTTATTTGTTTGGTCTCTCAGCATAACTCTTTAAAGGGCGAAGGTCATGTGACTTACCCGGATGCTTGGACAACTTGCCTCTACTGATTCCGAACCAGTCAAGTCGGCAGCTGTCAGAGCGCCCGAGTCAGTTACGAACTATGCTGTGGACTTAGTTCGGTTGTTCCAGAGCAATCATTACTTCGTCTTAATAGCTTGTCAGTATGAGTACTGTACATAACCAAAGTCGAGAAGAGGGATAGGTCATACGGACTATTCCCTTCTTTTCGTCTTAGGTAACTGCATGACTTCTCTTGAGAAGTCAAGCACAAAGGGATGGGGATTTGTGACGCTCGATTTCGTACCGATCTTCGTAGCGAAGACTCAGAACCCTTCGGTAACTGACGATTGGTTCGAGTCCTTCACAATACCCTCCCTAATGGACTTCACCGCCTCCGATACGAAGGCTATGCTGCTTTGTCCTGTGAAGGTGCGACGGAGCTGTCTGAAGAAACTCGACACCCAGGATGAGTGTGGACGCTCTTCATCACTCTCTCGCGTTCCGCAAGAACTTCTCCGTGGCGCAGGTAATGAAGGCAGGCGCCTGGTCCAACCGGACCGCATGCACCTCCTTCTACCTTCAGGATATTGCCCACAGTTCCTTGGATCTTTTTCCTTGGGAACCGTGGTGGTTGCTCAACACGTTGTGTAGTTTAACCCAGACCCTCGCAGGCTGAACAGCATCGAGTCCTGGTGTGACCGTAAGAATGGATTGAGGATGAGAGTGTGACTGGCTCCTCTTCCCATCTTTTTCTTCCCTCTACCTTTGGGTAGAGGGACACGGTCGTCACCCTGCTGGGTAAGGACGAGATGCAGGTGAGCTACTCAATAGAGCACCATCCTATCCCTTTCAGTAGGGATAGGAGTAAATATCCACCACTTCCTCCAACAAGGGGGAGGAAGTGGATGCCAAATTGAGACAAACCCATCATTTTATGATTGTCTCTTGCAAACAGGAACAAGTTCTTGCTTGCTGGTACGAAGAGATACGCTTGCCTCTCTCTTAGTACTTGGCCCAGAGGTCTGACCATTGATCCTGCGGTGCACACCCGATCAATCGGACAGAGGTTTGGATCCCTCCCTTGCTCCTATGACCAGGGAGGCACTCCAGGGTTGGACGAACACCAGTCTGTTCACCAAAAAGACTCAGATTCCTCCCACCAAGAAGTGAGTCTTCCTATTGTTAAAGGACCGAGGGTTTGTATTACGTATCGGAACAAATGACAATTTGTCGAAAATTGCATTTTTCCTAACTATACAAACCTGAGGTCCTTACATATAGTCCCACCTCATGCCACCCCTCACTCTGCAACTTTTTGCATGGGCCTAAAGCAAAAGTGATTCTTCACCCTCTCGGGCGCGCGGGTGCGCGCACGATCGGACAAGCAGTTAACTACCGTTCTCCCCTTGTTCGAAGCTTACGACCGTCCCAGCTGCCGCTAGTTACCTTCCTATTGTGTTAAAGGACCTCAGGTTTGTATAGTTAGGAAAAATGCAATTTTCGACAAATTGTCATTTTCGGCAGCCAGATGTACGACAAGGTTAGGAACATTGGATTGTATCTACTTTAGAAATCTCTGTAATTTTTCTAGGTAATTTGGTTGAAAAAAAGGGATAATAGACATGAATTAAATAAATATTTTGAAGTAACAAAGTAAAGTTAAACTAAATAATGAGTAAAGTAAACAATTAAGGGAATAAAGCTTGGCACCTCATAAACAGTGTCGTCGTCTGCTGCTCGTAACTGTTTGTGGAGTGAGCCACTTAGGAACCAGGAACAGCAACGTGGTTCAAGTGCAATTTGGAGTGGATTAAGACTAATTGTATTTAATTACAATCAAGCACTGTGGAGTTTCAGATGTGATGGCAGTAAGAATATAACCACATATTGCAAGGTAAAAATTAATTCAGTTCAAACCATGACCCGGAATAAAAAGTTTCATACTTTCATAAATATGGCAACAAAATGTTGTTTTATTGTGCTGATTAAAACTAGCAAATCTTGAGTAAGATCAATAAACGTTACATATATACGCTAACATTGTTCAAATGAGTGTTGGGAAAGATGGTGGATTGTCCGTGGTTGAGACCGGCCAGCCTGACGATAGCCGCCATATTGGATTTCAAAACTGCCTTGAAAACCATATTTTATTGAAGAGGCGTCACCATGCTTATTTTAGTTCGTATGGGGCTTTCATATATCACATTATGTTTTGATGATGAAACTTCAATCTTTGAATGGTTATGCTTAAGTTGTAATTGTATTCTTCTTGTTTCACCAATGAAATATTGAGTGAATAAGACCTGGCCAGCGTGATGACAATGGATCGTCCGTGATTGTTTACCCTATGGTACGTTTTTGTACATGAACTTTCCTGTCAGATATATACTTAGCTATACGTCTCTGACGTCACGACAGAATTCAAAACTCGCGCACACGCGACAGGTAGGTCAGGTGATCTACCTTACCCGCCGCTGGGTGGCGGCTGTAAGAACCCAATCCCTCCCTTTCCAGCCAGAATTTTTCTTCGTCGCCGGTGACGACTACACCTGTGGTTGTTACTTCCTGACAGCTTTATTCGATTCTCGTTGCCGTGGATTTATTTGGACTGAAGTTTTTTCGGTGAAGTACCTGATCTTGTTGGCTTGGCATACGCATTTGTGGATTGTTTTTGGATATTGATTTGGATTTTTCTTGATTTCGAGATGTCTGAGTTAGAGGTTAAGAAACTCTTCTATGTTTAGGTGTGCTCTTTGGATGAATGCAAGGTGAGACTACCGAAAGCTACGGTAGATCCTCACACAGTTTGCTTTAAATGTAGAGGGAAAGAATGTTCTTTTGTTACCCGTGTAATGATGTGAGAAGTTGGATGAGGGTGAATGGAAGGCTCTTTCTTCCTACTTGAGGAAGTTAGAGAAAGACAGGTGAGAAAGGCTTCGTCTAGGAGTTCTAGTAAGTCTCGTATTAGCGAGGTAGAAGAAATCCTGTTGTAGCATTAGAACCTCTCTCCAGTTTCCAGCTCCTCGCCCTGCAATCGAACCTAAGGATACGACTACGGAAGTGGCAACCATGAGAGCCACGATCCTTAGCATGGAAAAAGAAAGATTCGTTCGTTGCGGAACGGTAAGAGTAGTGAAGGTGAATTGTGCAGTGACCCCAGTGCAGTGGAGGGGTGCGTCTGATCGGCTCCTTAATGCTTCCCAGGCCTAGACCTCTTCCAGACTCCCAGTCCCAGTGGAGGAGGAAAGTCAACAGCCGCAGGAAGGTTAGGGAGAACTCCCACCGATCTGGCGTCCCCTCGGTAGATCCTGATGTTCGTACCCAGGCTGCCCTTGTTCGCGCGAAGAAGGAGGTATTGCGACATTGCTTCTCTTCTTCTTCCTCACCTTCGCCTAGAAGAGGATGGAGCGCTGGATTCTTCGCGACGCTGAAGAGAGCCTGGAAGGCTCCTGGCGCCTTTCCTTCCAGCCCGGAAGTTTTTCCAGAAGAGCCGGAAGTAGAGATCAAGAAACCCAGGATGGAGCAGGAGTTCTCGCCTCATAGTAGGCTTCGAGCCTCTTCTTTTGCAAGATCTCCAGCTCGAATTCTTGCTGGACTGCAAGCGCAGTTGTTCCGATACGTAATACAAACCATCGGTCCTTTAACAATAGGAAGTAGCTAGCGGCAGCTGGAACGGTCGTAAGCTTCGAACAAGGGGAGAACGGTAGTTAACTGCTTGTCCGCGCGCGACTGGGAGGTAAACAAATCACTTTTGCTTTCGGCCGCGGGTGTGAAGGACGTGTTCGTCATCGCTCTCTGCCCGCTTCATCGTCGTATGCTTTGTTTATATTGTGTTTTCTACTAATGGTTTGTTTGACTTGAAAATGAAACTGTAAGTACACTGTTTTCATTTTCATTACTTAATTATGAACCAACATGGAGTTATCGCCGTAGATGCGGCGATTTCCTCTCTTTTCATGAATTGAACCCTTGAATTATGCCTCGGTGCCGAGGGCGGGCGCGTCGCGCCGAGTTCATGTATTTTGGCGAAAGTGTGTAATTGAAAATGTAAGTACTCTTTTCATTATATGTTTGCCCTGTGCGTTCGTTACCGAGAGTGTGTTTGCGCTCGGCACGAGCCTTTTAATTTGTATAATAGAATGCAATGAAGTTGATTCGCAATTGGCAATATTCTTTTCATTTTCATTTATTTATTTGCATGAAATTTAATTTGGATCAATTTTCGTTCTTACCCGGGAATTGATCCTTACGATTTTTTTATGTGAAATGAAATCGCAAGTGCAGTATTCTGTTTCATTTTCATATATATTTTTATGATAGCATCATATTATTGGATCAAGTTTCCGTTCTTACCCGGGAATTGATCTTTTCTTTAAGTTCTATGAAGTGCCCCTTTAAGTTATATGAAGTGAATCACAAGGGCAGTATTCTGTTTCATTTTCATATTACTTTTCACTGCTGTGCGGGGGTAGGGGAAGCGAAGGTCTGCCAGGAAGTCGTCGGAAAGCTCTCCCGCGACTCCCTTGGTATCCGATTCTTCGTCTTCCTTCCTGCCCCCCGCTCAGCTTCTTCGTTGTATTTTGTATTTGGGGTCTTCCTTGCGTTCGGGGTGGGGCATGTCTTCCACCCCCCGTGCATGAGGGAACCCCTCTTACTAATCTATCTATGTTACCGCAGGTGCTACATCCGTGGGAGACGACCTTGGACAGGTATGGACCACCGCGGAGGGGCAGGGCGTGCCTAGCATCCACGGGCTGCTGCAGCGTCTAGGGCGAGGTCTGGGGCGGTCTAACCACTACTAACCCACGGCCGCTTATGCTGCTCCCCCCCCCCCTCCTGGTCTACACTCCCCATGCTGTGTCGATGACGCCGTCTGCCGCTACTAGGGCCGCAGCCGTACCGGAGGTGGGTTGCCGCCGCCGCCTGTTTTCTTCGTGTTGCCTGCCCCAGACTTCCGCTGTTCCAGCAGCTCGCCCCGGGACACCGGGCGCCAGGACCCAGGTTCCGCTGCTGCCGATGATTCTACGAGGCGATCGCTGGGCCTGCCGTACCTGCCGCTGATGTGATTCCCGCTGTTGGCTTGGCTGTCCCTTCTGGGTCTACGCTGCCGCTGTTTCCTGCCGCTCCTGAGCTGGTTGCTGTTCCTGTCGCTCCCTGGTTCCTGTGCCTGTCCATGCTGGTCCTGCCCACGGTGTGTCTTCCCCAGTCCCAGGTCCTTCCGGACAGGTGCAGTCGGGCCGTGTTGCTTCGGCAATAGCCCCGGCTCCGGCCTGGATGGAGGACCTGACGACTGTCCTGCGTGAGCTGACGAGGAAGAGGAGAAGAGGAAGCTGTCATCTTCGTCTGCTGCTGCCTCTTCCCCTTCGACTTCTAAGGCCCATAAGCCGAAGAAGAAGAAGGCTGCCTTCCCCCCTAAGAAGTCTCCTTCGGGAACTTCTAAGGGCCCGTCCACCTCGGTGGGACGGGGGGTCCTTCTGCTGGTCCTCCTGCTCCTTCGCGGGAGCGGGGCCCGTCTCCCCTTCCGTAAGGAAGAGATAGACGGGGACCAGAGGAGTATCGGTTAGCTCTGGTACTTCCTCGCCTGGTGCTAGCGGCGATGCCGCTACGCCAGGTTCCGGCTCGGTCTCTCGTTCGCGAGAGATCCCGAGATGTACGTTCTCCCTCGGGAGACCGTGCAGCCAAGTTTCGGCGCCAGAGTTCGCTCGGCGCCAAGACGCGGCACAGAGCAGAAGGCTGGTGAGAGACGACGCTCAGGTGACTCTTGCCAGGCCAGCGGCCGCTCTTGCAGCGACCAGCTGGTAACCCGGGTTTTCCCCCCTAACCCCCCTAAGAAGGCTCCTTCGGGACCTTCTAAGGGCCCGTCTCGCCCCTCCGGCGATTCGGGAGCTCTTCTGCTGGTCCTCCTGCTCCCTCGGGAACAGGGCCCGTCTTTTTCTTCTACCAAGGAGAAGAAGACGGGGACCAGAGAGTACCAGCTTCGGCTGGCACTTCCTCGCCTGGTTCTAGCGGTTCTGCTGTCCGCTAAACCAGGATCCGCCTCGGTTCTTCGTTAGCGAGAAGTACCGAGTGGACGGTCTCCGCGCGGGAGACCGTCCAGCCAAAGTCTTGACGCCCGAGCTCGCTCGCCGTCAAGACCGAAGCGCGGAGCAGAAGACTGGCGAGAGTCGTGCAGACGACTCTCGTCAGGCAGTGGACGCTCTCGCAGCGACACCAGCTGGCTGCTCGGGTTGACGTGACGGTCGCTGACCAGCCACGAGTTGAGGCGAGGAAGGGGTCCCCGCGGCCGTCGGTACCAGCCACGGCTGGTACCAGCGGCTCGACGCGCCGAGAGGACGCTCGCCGGTCTCACCGCGACAGCGAACCTAGCAGGTCACCTGACGCCGCTCCCATCGGGGGACCGCCGCGAAGATGGTAACCAGCAACAGCTCGCCTGACGCTAGAGATCAGCGTCGACGTCTCAGCCGAGCCTCTCGCCCCGAGCGAGCGGCAAGGCTAGGCCTGCTGCTCGATCGCCACCGCGGCGGTTTGACGATCAGCAGCAGCCCTCCAAGGCACGCTGGTCCTGCCAGCGAGCTAGGGGGGGGGAGTCAGTCAGGTCTGCCTCTCCTGTACCTTCAACCTAACCTCGGGCTACACCGGGAGGAGCGAGGTACCTATGAGTGATCGCGAGAGGTGCGCCGCTCGCGATCCGCTATGACGCCGTATGGACCAGGCACGGTTCTAGGACCGACCAGGACATACTGTGCAAGTAGCTGGAGGCGACCGTCAGGGGTCTGCCGCTATTCCTCCTTCGGAAGGAGGAGTATCTCGGGATCTGTTCTTGTTGGAAGGACTGGACGGTCCTACTCCGCAAGACGCGGTTACGCCCGAGATACAGAGGAAATTGCAGAAGTCATTAAGCTGATTCGTCAGCATAATGACCTTGCGGAAGGATTGCCGCTCCCACCAGCAGAGCCCACGTCTCTGCTCGAGTCGTTTTGGGGCCCGAGAGGGAACCCAAACCGACGGTGGGTCTGCCGCGATCGGAGCTTGCCGATTCTGTCTCGAACCAGAGTCTCTTGTCTCCGACAAGAAGGCTCGCTCAGTTCTGGCCGGTCGATCAAGCTACTTCCACCTGCCTCTACTGCGACAGCGGCGTTTCTACGTGTCTTCGGACACCTGTATTTAAATACTCCTTCGGTCCTCCTGAGAGGTTTCGACCTCGACGAGGACATGGAATGTGTCCGGAGGACGGTATCGGCTCTCCCCTGTCAGGTGTCGATCAGCCCCACCCAGACGACGTTCACAGTGGCGGCAGACCCTTACCTACAGTGAGAGTTCGTAAACCCTCCGCGGGAAAAACGTTTTCTCCTGACGATACGTTTTCCCAGACTCTGAGAGACCATCGCCGCAAGGCGATGGCTGCTCCTATTCTTCTCCAACTGCTAGTTCCACTGGGAAGGCGATGCGAGTATCCATTCCTCCCCCATTCCCTCTCTCCTTACGGCTACGAGGGAAAGGGAGGGATCCTACAGAAGATTTTCTCTGTAGGATCCCAGGTTGGGGACTGCGCTACCGGGGGGACCTTCGGGTCCCTACCTGACGGTTAAGCCCGGTCGTTGAGAGGATCCTGCCCCATTCTCGATTTCTACGGGAATCGAGAGGACCACCAGCCGATATCGTTTGACGCCAATTCGGTGGGGGTTTCGCAGACTGCTTAGAATTCTAAGGAATTTCTAGCGCATTCAGAGTGTTCGAGTTTTTTTTTTTACGATCTCCAAACACTTAGGCGAGACCACGGTCTAAAGTGAGCGAGACTGAGAATCCCCGATGTTACATGATAATCGGGAACCTCGCCTATGCTCGAATTCCTGGAATTTCCTAGCATTGGGAAGAAGACTGCTTGCTGAAAGAAACTATCTTACAGTAGGCGACCAACCTGGAATAGAGAAGATCGGACGGGAATATCCAGTTGTTCGATACGTAATACAAAACCCTCGGTCCTTTAACATAGGAAGGTAACTAGCGGCAGCTGCGGGACGGTCGTAAGCTTCGAACAAGGGGAGAACGGTAGTTAACTGCTTGTCCGATCGTGCGCGCGCCACCCGCGCGCCCGAGAGAAGAACATCTTTTGCTTTCGGCCGCGGGTGTGAAGGACGTGTTCGTCATCGCTCTCTGCCCGCTTCATCGTCGTATGCTTTGTTTATATTGTGTTTTCTACTAATGGTTTGGTTTGACTTGAAAATGAAACTGTAAGTACATGTTTTCATTTTCATTACCTAATTATGAATCAACATGGAGCTATCGCCGTAGAGACGGCGATTTCCGTTCTTTTCTTTTTATGTATTGAACCCTTGAATTATGTCTCGGTGCCGAGGGCGGGCGCACTCGCGCCGAGTCATGTATTTTGGTTTGGGCGAAAGTGTGTAATTGAAAGATGTAAGTACTCTTTTCATTATATTTTTGCCCTGTGCGTTCGTTGCAGAGAGCTTGATTGCGCTCGGCAAGAGCCTCTTATTTTGTATGAATAGAATGCAATGAAAGTGGATTCGCAATGCAGTTTTCTTTTCATTTCATTTATTAATTGCATCAAATTTAATTTTGGATCAATTTCCGCTCTTACCCGGGAATTAATCCTTACGATTTATTGCTGTGAAAGTGAAAATAGCAATGCAGTATTGTTCATTTTCATATATATTTAGATAGCATCATATTATTATGGATCAAGTTTCCGCTCTTACCGGGAATTGATTTTTCCCTCTTTAAGTTCTATGAAGTGAATCCGCAAGTCAGTATTCTGTTTCATTTTCATATTACTTTTCACTGCTGTGCGGGGGTAGGGGAAGCGAAGGTCTGCCAGGAAGTCGTCGGAAAGCTCTCCCGCGACTCCCTTGGGTATCCGATTCTTCGTTCTTCTTTCCTGCCCCCCCGCTCAGCTTCCTCGTATTTTTGTTTTTGGGGTCTTCCTTCCGTTCGTTGGGGTGGGGCATGTCTCCCCCCCCGTGCGTGAGGGAACCCCTCTTACTAATCTGTCTGTGCTACCGCAGGTGCTACAGCCGTGGGAGACGACCTTGGACAGGTATGGACCACTGCGGCTGCAGGGCGTGCCCTAGCATCCACGATCTGCTGCAGAGTCTAGCGAGGTCTGGGGCGGTGACCTTGGAGTGGTCTCCACTACAACCTTCACGGCCGCTTATGCTGCTTCCCCCCGCTGGTCTACACTCCCCATGCTGTGTCGGTGACGCCGTCTGCCGCTTCTAGGGCCGGTCGCCGCCGTACCGAGGAGGGGTATGCCGCCGCCGCCTGTGTTTTCTTCGTGTTGCCTGCCCCAGACTTCCGCTGTTCCAGCAGCTCGCCCCTGGAACGGCCGCCAGTACCACGCTGGCTGCCGATGATTCTACGAGGCGATGGCTGGGCCTGCCGTACCTGTCGCTGATGT